>NW_010317083.1:41795-180421 GCF_000700745.2 Antrostomus carolinensis | reverse complement strand
AAAAAGGAAAAAAGAATCAAACAAATCAAATGCAAAAACTGAAAAGTCTACTAATGCAAGGGAAAAAGTACTGAGGATTTTAAAGAACGTCATTAGAGGTCATCTGTAAATATTGTCCTATTCACTAAAATGACAAACATAAAAGCAACTGTGAGAACATGCACCTCTCATCTCAGTGTTTCAGTACTGAAAATTCATATATTCAGCTAGGAAACAAAAATTCTTCCTTTTATTTCTTGCTCTCCCTCCATTTATCCCATAGCAAAATGAATGTACTTATCATGCAATGTAAAGACTAAAAAAAAAATAGTACTTTGCCATAAATCATTCCCAGATTAGAGATGGTCACTCAGGGTTTCCTTGCTAGGCAACATGATATTTGCTGTACATGGAACAGCAAGATTGGCTCCTAACATTGATAATAGAAGGCAATGCTGACAAACAGCTAGAGAATAGAACAGGAATTAGGAGACTTAAGTTCTAACCCAGGCTACACCACTCTTTATTCATGATGTTTACCAGAATATCTTGCAACTCAGTGCCTCTCTTCCCACTACAATGTGCTTCTAATACATAGCATTTTAAATGATGTAAATATTTCTGTAATATAGAAGCCTCAAAAAAGACGATGGGATCACTCGAATGTACCCGTTAGTTCACAGCAGTATGCTGTACCACATCTAGATTTTAATATTTCCAGGTATTTAAATACACCTAAATTACACTTAAAAATATATATTTTTAATAAAAATAAATAATTAAAAGCTGTAGAGATTAAACACGCACTCTTGGCTTCAGACTCCATTTGCAGATTGATAATGATCAGCACCTCCAAATCCTCATGGGCAGTGAAATGCTGGAAGGGAGAGAGAATATTTTCAACAATAGCTGATGTCTGCATCAGCAACAAAAACAGTCTCTGAGCACTGGCATCAAGGAGCATTTGATGTGAACAAAGTGACATCTTGTTTCATCAAAGGTTAATGAGTACAGCAGCTCTGTCAGCAATACATTAAGACAGCAGTGTCACTGTTCGTCATACTTGGTGAATTCAAGGCAGACTGCAAGCATCACCATTTGTGGATTTGTCGGGGTTTCTTTTGCCTCCTGGTTCAGTAAGTTTAATGTGACAAGTTAGTATTTCCCCATAAGCAACTCTTTATGCTGTTTTTCTGCAGAGCAAAAATGCTTTTTTAAGCCTAGTACTTGTGCTGACTGGAAAATTAGAGTCTTTTCTCAGTAAATTTAGTTTGTTTAACTAGCAAGCAAAACAGAAAAATGTAATAAAACATAATTAACAATTGGGGTTTTTTTCAGTTGTCTGATAAAAACCTTTTAATGTTTTGTTGTTTTTTTTTTCTAGAAAATGCAGTATTGCTAAGTTAAAGGCTTTCTTTTCAAGTAAAATTTTTGTGTAAAACTTTCAAGTTTAGATATTTATCCATAATTGTCCATTAAAACAAGTGGAAAAGTATATAGTAGCATCAACAGGGAGACAAAGAAAAAGCAGCAGCGGAATGCTACATAGTCAGAGTTCAGCTCTCTGCACAAATTCTGCTGCTAGATCCAGTGCCACTGAGCAGTGCTCAAAGATATTACAACTGGTTTCTGAGCTGGCACAGTTTTCTGTCAGTATCTCAGGAAATTATTATGTGGCTGAACAAGCACCTGACTCCAGGACAGATTAAATAAGGACTGGATACATGAGTAAGGCTTTGGGATCTGGACCTTACATGCAACAGCACTTGCCACGTTCTATCATCCAAGTTTGTAACACACAGCAGCTCATTTCCCTGCTGGATAATACCTTATCTTTCTCTAACCATGGACAGGATGTGGATAACACTTCATCATCTCACATGGTATCATCTTCCAGGATTCACAACTGAAGCCAAGGACAGGAAACTTCTTGCTGGTTGGGAGCTGCCTTGGTGAGGTAAAAGATTTTGTAGCATTTAACAAGTCAGTAGTGTTATATGGTGTTTACTATGCTAGTGTTTTACGAGTTGTGTTCATATTGTTGCTGAAAGTGCTTCTGAGTCCTTCTGCTATTGGTAAGTTGTGGCTACTTTCAAAGGCCTCAGTTCTCCCTCCTCTGAGGACTGAATGACTCATTTGGGATGGTATATTTCCATGAGCTTGTTTATTTTACACAAGCCAAACTTTCAGCTCTGTCAGTCTCTAGCTAGACAAACCTCAACTTTAACAGCTTATTGCATTAAGGTCTTATTTACATCATTACATATCTATGTGTCACTAGGCAACTTGTACTTTATAGAAGAATCATAGAAAAGGTGGTTCAAATGGAGCTCAGGAGGCCTTGAAGTTATCAGGTATTCTTATGCCATTCCTGAAAGGTATTTGCATAATCTTGTTTTAAAAACCATGTAATGACAGGGGCCCTGCCTATTCTCTGCACAACCCATTCAACCTTTGCATTAGAAAGGTTCCCTCTTCCCCATAAACTATCTACCTTACCTCCTTCTTGGTGCACAGACTTGACTTCATCACCATGAACATGGAAAATGAACATAGACTATCCCTCTCTTTTCTGTGGCTCCTTATAAGGCTAACCATATAGTATTGTCTTCTCTGGGTAGCTCAACACTGCATGGAACCTATATATAACTTCCACCCATTTTCCCTGTAGCAAGTAGTGATACTGACTCAGATTAGGCAGTGATGAGGATTTTAAATGGTATCTCACCTGCTATATTCATGCACAAAGCAGTCTCACTTGGTTTGTAAATTTTATTCTTTCACTTTCTGGATAGCATTCCATCCATTTGTTAAGGATAAAGACAACTTTGAGTTTGGAGATACTGTTTTGGCAAGTCCTTTCTTTGGTTTTCAAAGCAAACAGAATGAAGGCAGGCATGACTTTTGCCCTAGTTTCCTAAAGATATGAGACCCACACAGTCATGCTACACAAGACTTTGTGTCCACCCATTCCACCCCCATAGCAACTTCTGCTCTTGTAGGTCGATGTCAGCCTGATTTGACAGGAATGAAGAGTTCAAAGACTGAGAAGAGGAAAAAGGAAAGGGGCGGGGGAAGTACCAAACCAAGAACAGAAACTATCTGAATCAGAATAAGCAGATAATTCAGACATTCAGAATCTTTCTAGGAGAGAGACTTACAAAGTGTCTGTTTTGCAAGACAAGTTTCACTTGAAGAGCTGAACTAGCCTAGAGCACATATTATGCCTTGGAATCTTCCTGATTCCAAGACTACTGGATCTATTTGCACCAATCTGGAAAATAAGTTTGTATGATATGAAATGCTCAGTGAATAAGGTTATTTGTTTCTGTGAAGCTCCTTTCATCAAAATATCTGAAAGCATGTGACAAAGAAGGCCTTGAGTGTTATCTCTGTTTTATGAGCTGAAGAAAAGAAGGGATGAACCTTGCCTGAGGTCAATAGATCAATGGTGAACACAGGTGTCCTTCAAGCAGTTGTCCATGCTGCTTCAGGCACACCTCAAATAGAATCAGGTAGCGGAACACAAAACAGTGTTCCCTCTGCTAAATATTAGCAACAAAGGATGATTCATTTGAAACAAGACTTCCAACTGCAATTCTATCCCAATAACTAAATAAATGAGGTGCTAAAAGTACTGAATCCCAATGATGTCTCTAAGATGTCAGGAAGGAAAAAAAAAGCTAGCACTTATCACAAAACTGCATTTAAAATTAAATTATCCAACAGCCTCCCTCACCATCACAAGTACTCCTTCTTATGTCTTAACTTCAACAATGCAGATTTGAAGAGCCCTAAAATGGTAGAAGACAGCCATTGAAGAGATTTGAGAATAGTAAGTGGTACTTGAGTTTTAAATCTAGTTACAGATACTTCATTCTGGCCACATCAAAATCTTTACATGCCTGTGCCTTCAGCAACCCAGGTATAAAAGTGTTAACATTAGGATCACCCCTCTGAGCCCCAGTGAAGCAGGTGGCCCTTCTCTTTGAGTCAGGCTTTAATCCCTGTGACTGGCAGGCCTAGGTGTCCAAGCGGCATCCTGACAATAAATGTGATGTTGCATCACAGTTATTCTAAATATATTTTAGGCTTATATACTTATCCACTTCTGTTTGGATGGTTTTGTTTGACATTTTTTTCACTGTAGCTTTGGGCATTGCTTCAGTGAAACACTTTAGTAAATGTTTAATTTTCATCATGTAAGTAACCAAGCCATCTTCTACAAGATTCCACCTTCCTGCAAGGAGGATTTAAACATGTGTGTATGCCTTGTGCTGACCTGAAAACCTTGTGCTAGTGACAGAAGCAGAGCAGGCAGCAGTCACCTTCCCAATACTGCTGTATCACTGGGACTCACACCTGATCTAGAAAAGTCCTTTAATCTCAATGCCCATTCAACTCCTGTGCCCTCTGCTAAGGGCATCACTAGTAGTTTTAGAATCATAGAGTGGTTTGGGTTGGAAGGGACCTTTAAAGGTCATCTAGTCCAAGCCCCCTGCAGTGAGCAGGGACATCTTCAATTAGATCAGGTTGCATAGAGCCGGACCTTGAATGTTTTCAGGGATGGGGCTTCTATCACCTCTCTAGCAAACCTGTTTCAGTGTTTTGAAAAGGGTGATTCTCTTTTAAGAAACTGGAGCATGGTTTTTGGTCACACACAGTTTAAAAACCAGTACAAATATACTGTAAAGAAAAAAGGAGAAAAAAAATCAAGGTTTGCATTCTGTCAGAGGAATCTCTAGTTTAACATGATGCCTCCTAAAATTAAGCATTGTACCAGACGCGGACAAGAACAATATTCTGAAAATGACAGCACACAAGTATCTGTTTTGACATGTAATATACAGAAATACTCCAATTCAATAGAGAGCATGCACTGTTAATTAGGTCTGAGTTGAAAGTAATACCCAACACTCTCTGGGGATTAGAGCAAAATCTGTGAGCAGGCACTTACACCAAGGGTGATTTTATCAACGTTTTTTTGTGGGTTACAATTAATGAAAGGAGAGAAAGAGCCAATGAAACATGAATGGAAACTTAATTATTTAATTAGCCCAAGTGATTTTTAGATGTATAATCAGTTTCAGAGCCTAGCACTTATTGCTTTTAATGGCTAATTAAAACACTGCTTGGGATGTTAAGGATTATGTGTGTGTGCTTGAATGAAAGTAAGAATTCAGATTTGGATTACTTCTTTGATCAGTTAGGCTATGGCACTGCAGCCTCCTATGCACATATCTAAATGGGATGGCTCACATGAGTTAGTCATGGGCATGTGCGATGGCCACAGCCTTGACAAACACAGCAGAGAGACTGAAAGCACAAGTCTGCATGTTTGGCTTGAGACTGGGACTCCCAGGCTGGGAACTGTTACAAATCAAATAAGCTGTCAATCAAGCACAGAGATGCTGAGTTATATGTGTTTGCAAAATTGTGCTTCTAATATGCATGATAGATGTGCTATACATTTTATATGCATGCTTGGGTACCACTCTGAAAACCATCTAATGTCAGCAAATCAGTATAGTTGCTATCTAAAAGGAGTCGCACAGCTACAGAAGCCTTTATGTCAATTTTTTTGCCTGCTTTCATGGAGTGAAAAAGTTATAGTCAGTTTAAAAATTCAGTTGGATCCACAGATAATGCAAAAGTTTCACAAAACTATAAGGTAAAAGTATACTACATAAACCATGCATGTAGCACCACAGTATTGAAACATCCACGTGTTCACTTTCTGGTCTAATAACTGTCCATTTTCCAAATATTTAGGTCATGGAGACTTTCTTTAAAATACAAACATTATTTTGAATCATATAATCTAAGATTTTACTTACTAAACCTATCAACATTCAGCCAGTTACATCCATAATTTCTCTGTGAGCTTTCTTCCATATATTCACATGTTGGAAAGATCATAGCACAATATAATGTGCTATGTAGGAGAGTTAAGATATCTTAATCTGCCTTCCTAGCAATAAGTGAACCAGCCTTTTCATCAGCAGTCTTCACCATCTTGGTTCTTTATCCTCAATTTTAACAGATACAGCAATATCCCATGTCGTCACAAAGACTACAAAATACTGAAAGGTAGGATGGCTCCTTAAATCCAGCTCATTAATCTCTAAGATTTACTTCCGTATACCACAAACAGACAAAAAAAAAATAAAATAAAAAAAATCCCTGTAAAGCTTTTTTTTTAATTGCCAGTTTAAAGTGATAGTACAAAGAAGATAAATTTTGTAGTTACCCCTTCAAGATAACAATAGATTATTCAGGTTCTTATTTATCCCATATTCATCTGTGTTGTGGATCATGCTGCATGTTCACAAAACAGGTCAGAGTACTTTAAATGCACATGACAAAAACAGTGGCTGAACAGTAAGGCTGAGTGTATAGTCACTGTGCAAGTACAAGCTTAATATATTCTTCTCAGATGGGTGAATCCTGAATGAGAATAAAAATATGCACAATGAAAATACAAGAATGCACAAAACTAACACAATAGCCCACAGAAATGCACAGTGTTAGAAAGCCATCTGATCTTGCTTCTAGGTGTGATTGTGACTTTGAATGATGAATTATATACAGAGACTAAAAATGTTTTACTAACACTACATTTCCACGTGAATCCTTCCACAATATATGAGAAGGAATACCATATTTTTAGTTCTCTTTGAAAGGCTGATGGGATACCAGGTTTGTAAACAGTGCACAATGAGGCCAAGAACAGCCTGAGATGGTCATTTTGTTTGTAAGGGTGCTGAAAGGGAAATGGTCAATTAGTCAAATTCAGTAACTGTGGTTTCCACGACATTAATTTACTTAGTCTTCTTCATCACAAGAAGAGTCAGCACCACCAAGGAAACTTTGGTCTTGCACACTCACGGAATGTCCTTTTAGAAACTGTTGAGAGGTGAATTTAGGGCTAAGTTCTGATTTGCTGCTTATGTTACAGGTTACAGTTGAATTCTGGGTTTTCCTGTAGTGGTACTGTCTGTCTGTTCATATTGCCTGCCTCCTGTCATAAGTTTTCACTATGACATGCTCTGGGAAAGGACCATCTTGTCTGCACAGAGCTTAGCACTACTGAGTCCTGACCCATGACGAAGAGTCCAAGTGCTGAATATCATAAGAAAGAGTAAAAAACTTATGGGTGGTATTCCTTTACCATTGACTGGCTGTGAAGGATCAGGCAAGTAACTTCAGTAGTTCTAAAAGCAGGGTAAATACTACCATTTTTAGAGTAATGACAATCACTTGTTTGATACACCACATTTTAGACCTTTGAAGTAGCTAGAGAGATCAATTGTTATTAAAAGAAAGACTTTTCTTTGTCTATGGACACCAAAGAAAAATGCTGACTGGAGGACAGATTATTTAGACAAGACAGATATCTCCAAATAAGCAAGGCTTCATGAAATCTGGTCTTGACTGCTTCAGGAACTATTGAAAAAATGGTCTTTGAATCATAGGAAATCACCTTTGAGAATATACAGAGGACAGGGATAAATAGTAAAGAAGAGGAAGGAATCACAGAATGACTGATGAAATTACAAACCACTCAAGTCCTGGAAAGGTTCTGGAGAAAAAGATTAAGCAAACAATTTTCAAATACTGGAATGCAACAGTGATAAAAATAGTTACGGAAAAAAAAAAAGAAAAATCAAACATGGCAAGTCAGTCCAATTTCCTTCTTTGATGGATTAATTAATTAGTAGATAATAGGAGAGTGGTAGATATATTTCAGCTTGAATAAGACTTTTGACATGTCATACACAACTTTATCAAAATTAATAAAAGAAACTGTTTAAATGTAAATGCCATAAAGTATGTTCACAACTGACTGAAGAACATCTATTGCTGATTCACTGCCAAAACAATTCCTACAGAGGAAGAGGTATCTAAGTATCCTTGAAGTATTCATCCTGGAAATAATTCTTATTTAATAAATGATCTGAATAACAGGGTAGGACATGTCAAAAGACAGCAATCAAGTGAGGAGATAGATTCAGGGCCTAATCCTGTCCCCCAGGGCTCTTGACTAATATGGAAAAAGTGGAATATAACAAGGTGATAAAACACTCCAGAACAATTGATATGTCCAAAACTAGAAGAGGAACTTCGGTAAAAATGACTTGGATGTATTATTACACTTGGGAAGAAGAAAACAAATCACAGGTGCCCACAGAAGAACAGCTAGTGAGGCTATAAAATAGTAGAAAAGATTAGACTAAGCGAGAGCATACAGTGTGACAGTTTAAAAACAAAGCAAAACATCTTATTTGGGTCTTGAAAGGAATGCTGTAGGACACAGACATTGCAGGTGAAACCTCAGCTCGTGTAGCATATCATCAAAGGCACCTGTATTGGGTCTGGCTGGGAAGGAGTTGATTTTCCCTGTAGCAGCCTTCAGAGTGCTGTGTTTTGTATTGGTGGCTCGAGGGGTGTTGATAACACCCCAGTGTTTTGGTTACTGGTGAGCAGTGCTAGCACAGCACCAAGGCTGTCTCTCCAACATTTCCCCCAGTAGGCTGGGGGTGGGGAAGGTCTTGGGAGGGGACACAGCCAGGACAGCTGACCCAAACAGACAAAAGGGATATTCCATACCATATGACATATGCTCAGAAATAAAAGCAAGGGGAACAGAGGGTGAAGGGGGGGCATTCATTACTTCTGTTTTGTCCTCCGGGAACCGCAACGCGTATGAAAACCCTGCTTTCCCAGGAAGTGGCCAAATATCATCTGCTGATGAGAAGTAGAGAACAAATATTTTGTTCTTTTGCTTCTGCGCACGCAGTTTTGCTTTGCTTCTATTAAACTGCCTTTGTCTTGACCCACGAGTTTGGTTATTTTTTTGTGTTCCATCTTATTTTCTCCCCTCCCCACCTTGCTGAGGAGAGGGGTGATAGAGTGGGCTTTGGTGGGCATCTGGCATCCAGCCAGGGTCAACCCATCACATTACCTCAAATTACTTGACACATATTCATGTACAGAAATTGGCTTTAGAGTAACTTGTTTACTTGTATTTGCTTGGGAGCCAGCCTGGTACCAGCCTTGCTAGGCTCTAGGTGCTCATGCAGCAATAGCATCAGCAATGGCCACTCTGGTCACTTACACTGTGTCCCAGCAAGGAAAAAAGGCAGGCCCAAATATTTACCATTGATTTAAGAACTGGGAAGTGGAAAAACGTAGGATCCATCAGTTAGACATGGATTAAAACTAAATTCTAGTGCCAAAAATCATCTGAACAGAGGGTCTCCTGGTCTCCAAATCTTAGCTAAGCACATCTTCAATGCTACTGATAATGACAAAGTAAAAGCTTCCTGTGGTAGTCATTGAAGATTATTGTTCGCAGCACAGTGGCACGATCAGCATCACATCATGATTTATAGTTGGTCAAGCAAATTTTTAAAAAGCTGCAACAGGTTGCCTTTCTACAATGTGGACAATGGAAATTTCTCATGAACACTACTTCAGCAGTTTTAGTAAGGAGGAATCTGGGGCTCAGAGAAGTTTCTAAACCAATGGAAGTTAGGCTAGTAACATCATAACAAAATGGCCAAGTGCTGTGCCAAGCACAGTTCTTGCTACCCCTGCTGAGCTGAGCCATCAGAATTGCACACCACTGGTTTTCATCATGAAGGCAGCCACTATTAAAGCTACTAGAGCAGTAAAGGTCGCATGCTTTCCTTCTCACATTAATTCCTTCCTCATTTCTCCTGCTCAGAGACCGCTCTGAAGTATGGTATCATTCACTCTGTAGGCAAACAGCTTTTTACCTGTGAGATAACCAGTGAGAGAAACACAACAGCATCCTTTTCCCTAATGGCAATTTTAAGCAACTATGTTAATGGCAACTACAAACAGGCAGGTAGGTGAGTTTGGAGACATGATATATAGTATTGACAGTCTGCTGGCCACCCATAGGTTCAGAGCTGTATACACAAAATACAAAATACCTCCAGCCCTCCATAGTCAAGAAGGCGTAATGTCAGCATATTGCCTGAGAAAGCACTTTCCCATCCCCACCTGGCATGAAAGCACAGACTAAAGACAGATAACCAAGATATCCAGCGGGGCATATAGAAAGAAAACTTTTTTACAACAATTAAATTCACTCAAGTAAACTCCCATTTTACTCTGAGGGGGCGGGGGGGGGGGGGGGATGGAAAACAACCAACCAAACAAAAAACCCACCTAAAAAAACCCCGACAACTCAAACTTACTACACAGCTAGGCTTTGTTTTCTCTGTTCGGACATTCAATCTGTCCTCACAACGTCTCTGAAACCTTGTTTACAATGAAGATAGGTTACAATGGAGCAAGTGAGATAAAAGCTGGTGACAGACAAGGTCCAGAAAGCATTTCTATAAGCTGGAATCAATTTTATCTAGGAAATCAGTGAAGAATCACTCTGCAAAATGATTCAAACCATACAAATATTTTTTCAAACATTATTCAATGTTTTGGAATAAAGGGAATAAAATTGGGCATTCATACAACTAAATTTAAATCAATTTAGTCAGAAGTTACAGGATTACTCAAAAATTATTTCTTTTGCTCTTTACTCAATAATTTGCTGAATTTTCTTCTCAGATATGCATTGCCATGTGGCAGGAGAAGAGCCAAGGCAACACAGGCTGACTGAAGGTTTGACCACAGAACTGCTTGTGAGGCCACATGTGAGAAATGTAACTTACACTGCGCTTTGCTTTTGGCATCTAACAAACTTGTCTGAGCGAACACACCTGCCAAAAATTACATTAGCAACAAGGTATCTTGTGTCTATGCCAACACATTTCCCTTCAAACATGGAAATAACTTACTCCACGTGTCTGGCCTTCACTGATGTCTTGAAAGCTGAGACATATCTGTTGCAAATTAATTTGAGTTTTTGCTTTGGATGAAGGGACCAGCCTGCTGAATTGGTGGGCTTTTGAGCACTTAATCTAAGAGGAGAGGCTGAGAGAACTGGGTTTGTTCAATCACAAGAAGAGAAAGTGGAGATCTTATGGTTTTCTTCATCTATATAATGAGTGCTTTTGAAGGAGACAGAGCCAAACTTCTGGAGGTGCAGAGTGAAAGGAAAGAGGCAATGGACACAGGCTGCAACCAAGGAAATTCCAATTAGATGTTAAGAATTTTTTTTTTCATCATGAGAGCATTCACAGACTGGAACAGGTGCCCGGGAGGCCATCCTTGGAGTCTCCATCCTTGGAGATATTCAAAACCTGACTGGACGCAGCCCTGAGCAACCCAAGTTATCTTTGAAGCTAGATCTAACTTCAAAGTTGGACCTGCCCTAAGCATGGCTGTTGGACCAGGCAGCCTCCAGAGGCCCCTTCTAGGCTCAGTTATTCCCTGAATCTCAAAAAGAGCTGCTGCAAGTCTGTTCTTTTATAAAAGTTTCTCTCAAGAAACAAGGTCTGATCTTAACAGCAGCAACAACAAATAAAGGATCAACAGCAGGGTCTTAAGAAGCATTATTGAAGATCTGCCCCAGAATCTGCTGTGTATGTTGTCAATGTACAAAAACGTTCTTTAGTTTCACTGTCTCAAATGTGAGTTGTTCCTTTATGGGATGCTACTTCAGAACAAGAAACACTTTACAGGAAAAGGAACATGCAAGTCTTGGCTTCTTACTTGTACTGGTATAACAGAGACCCTCTCTTCATGCTTGCACTGGAATAGAATAGCTCTGGGTTGGGTGGATTTTTTGTTTGTTTGCTTTTGTTTTTAACATTCCTAATAGCTTCCTAGTGTTAGAACTAAAAACAAGCAAGCCAACAAATAGAAAACCCAAACAGGATCTGAGCCTCATGTTACATTTGCATCTGATCTCGACAAAGCAGGGGTTTTGTTTAGAATTAGTTTGGATTCTAAACAAACAAGTGAAGAGTTGGAAGATACTCTTAAAGGACATACAAACAACACACTAAATAGGCACTGCACTGGACTTAGAGATCTTGGACTAATACCCAGTTCTGCATGAACACCCTAAAGGACCTTGGTAAAGATACTTTGTTTTTCTCTGCCTCACCTCTCCCTCATAAAAAGGAAATTGATATCACCTTTTTGACACTCTTTACCTTTCTAAATACACAGGACTGAAAATCCTACAGGAAAGGAGATCTGTCCTATTACAGCATGAACCACAATGCAGTCAAGTTATTAAAAACCCAAAAGTATTGCTAGCATATGATGAACAGAAACAGAAAGAAAGAAAAAAAGAGCAATTACTCCCTTGCAAATATATTCTTGATTTTGCTTAACTGAAAAGGTGGTAACTCTTGGATGGTCAAAGCACTGTCAGTTGTGCCATAGAGACTGTCCATGAGCACACAGTAAAGGTCTCCTTCATCCAGAGTAGCTGCTTTTACAAGAAACAAATCCCACTTCTCACCAAGATCCAGATTTAGAAACATGATCCCATAGGATCTGTGTGAGGAACCTGATGGAGTCTAAGCTGGTGGCACTGAGAGCAGAGAGCTGACACAGGACAGCTCCAAGGACAGGGCATGGTCTCATGTGGAGCCACATTGTCAATTTGTCTCATTACAGTTTGCGTAGATCTGCAGAGCCGACTTTGGATTACTATGCCTCAAGATACTACACACAGACAACACTTTATTGAGCGTAAATCTAAACATTTAAATAAATGTGAAAAACTGAGCAGGCACATTATGGAAGGAAAGTTTTCTTGATGCTGGTTTAGTTTCCAGCATTCTTGAGAACTTCCACACTCAGGCCTTCAGGTGAAGAGGCTCCCTCATCTCCCCTCAAAGCAGGCCTTTCCCTTGCCTTTGTCTGTACATTCCTAGTTATTTTATAATCCAAGCTCTGACACATGCTATCTGGAAGCAATGGCCACAGAAAGGGCCTGCCTGCCAGTGTGTCCTGACTAACATAAGAGAACAAATTCTCCATTGTTGCCCAAGCGCCATATGTCAATACAATAAAATCACTGTCTTCTATACTCAAGGTTACATTTGTTTATGATTACAATGTTTATTTCTTGCTGTGAGACTACAACTGTGCATGCTCTTTCTTCTGGTAAAATACATTTTTCCACCCCCACCCTGTTAGTCCTTTTCCCGCCCCCCACCCACTTCTCAACATTCAGCCAGAGGAGTAAAATTCTCTTGCTCATATGTAAAATAATATAATTTTTATTTTTTAGAAGCATTAATAATTGAGTTATAATAGCATGCCTGTGGTGACAACATCTAAGTACAAAAATATATTTAGGTACTAGCTTTACTTGACTTTAAGCAAGTTAAGTAAAGCCAATGTGAACAGCTGTATGTGGGTTGGGATGCTACTGAAAGCACTACAAAGATCAGGAGACTTCAGTAGCATCCCAGTTTCTCCCACTTGCCCTAAAATTCTGCAGCAAGTCTCATTTCCTGCTTGTGCCTTCCAACCCGAGACAGAAAATATAATATATTATTTCCAAAGTGCTCTGAAACACACGGATGGATCAAATAAAATACATTATCAGTGTAGATTAAGACGTCTATAGCGCTTCAAAGTTTGCAGTGTGCTGGCCTTTCCACTTAAAGGTCAGAGTTTCTGTACGGGAGAACAACATCGCTTTCAAGTTTCCATTGTAGAAGAGCCTTTTTACAATATGGTGGTACCCACCAGAGCCCTGCAGGCAGGCACACCAGAGGAAGCTGCAGAAACTTTCCTGGGCTGCTCTGCCCAGCCCTCAAACCTGTTCCATGGGCTCAGCTCTCCACTGAGAGAGAGAAGACACAGCTGCAATCTCACTGCTTACTAAGCACTGTTTTCCTTTAAATAACAAAATGCTGTAATACAAGCATAATGCAAATCAGCCCCCTCAGTGCATGCAACGAGAGTTAATGCTGTAAGAAGTGCACTCCAGTGCAATCAGCTGCTCCAGAAAGGATGCAGGATGTGGTACTGTCAACACCTGTACCAGTGAAAATCTACCCTCCATTAGATTCCTGCCAGAGCAATAATAAAAAGTTTTCTGCAGTTTCCCATGGGAGAGATAAGTCTCACCTCCCTGGAGTGGATTTTGATAAAAGTCTGACTGGAATCAGGATGAATGAAGGCAGCCGCCAGGTTCCACCCATTCTCACAATATATACTTTGTCTAATGTGCTGTAGAGCAATACAACCTACAATATATCTAGAGTAAATATTTGGCTAGTTAAGTAATTATGCTGAAAGGTTCCCTTATCTTTATTATACCAGAAAGAAATGCATAAATCACCTGATATTATATCTCTGAAGAAATTTCCTCTAACTGGGACACTGGGAAATGATTTTCAGTTTGCAAGTTGGAGTAAAGGGGAAGAAGGAAAGGTGGTAAAGTACAGTTCATTGTTTAGGAGTTGTTGGGGTTTTTTTAAAAAAAAAAAACAAGCAACATTAATTATTTGCTGATGCTACAAAGATTTCTATCAGGTCAAATGCAGCTGCATATAAAAGGACAGGTGCACTGCAGCTCTGAGGGATCTTTTAATAGAGATAACATCTTTACTGGAAAGGAACAAAGTTCATAACTTCCTGTTAAAGATGCCCATGCAATACTAATGCAACTCAAATAATCATAGCTAAATATTGACTACTTGTGGAACAGCTTTCATTCTTGTACTCTGCACATGACATATTAATGTAACACAAGACTGCCACACCAACTGTCAAACACCGAGCCTTTCTGCAGACACAGGACAAAAATTATGAGTCTTTGCCTTGGCTTTTTCTGCCTCCGTTTACAAGGAAAAGTTGAATAGCAGTTTCAAAGAAAGACACTACTCTGAGGATAATTTGCTTGGATATAGGGAAGAAATTACTCAGCAGCTACTTTTCTATTTTTCCTGCTTAGCTCTGGATGTAAGTTAACTTATTTACTATTCAGGTAGGGCAGGTAGAAACAAAAGACAAGGCAGAAACACAAAAGACTGACCCAAACAAGCCAAAAGCTTTATGAGTAACAAAACACTCAATGCTTACTTTTAGAAATGTTGCATTCCTGAATGGCCAGGGAACTGTCATTTATGCAGACATAATATTAATTCTCACCACCTTGTCTAACAGTTCTGTACTGATCATGCAGTTAAATTCACATCTGGAAAGACATGAACCTAGAGAGATAAGAAGGGATATAAATCTAGATTTATAATAGGTTGGAATACATAACCTGATTTCACTAGGAAACAAAATCAGAAGCATGGTACTCTAAGCATGACTCTTTCAGTTCCTAGTCACAAATTACAAGATCTGTATTTGGTGTTGTCTCATTCCTATATCTTAATTCTCCAGCCTAGTTTTTTCATTTTCAGGTTTTCAGGTGTCACTGCCTTTCCTGTTGTCCACCGTTCTGATTTTCAAAACTATCTTTGAAATTAGTGCTTCTCTTACATTGATGTTCATTACTCATTTATTGTTTAAATGTAGGCTATTTCTGCTGTTTTGTTTTTTCTTCTACAGTGTCATTTATTTATTACCTCATGATTAGTCTTGAGCCATCCTATCCTTTTGGGAGAGTGACTTTTTACACGGGCAGATGGTAATAGGACAAGGGGAAATGGTTTTAAATTAAGACAGGGGAAATTTAGGTTAGATATTAGGAGGAAATTTTTCACCCAGAGTGTGGTGAAGCATTGGCACAGGTTGCCCAGAGAAGTTGTGGATGCCTCATTCCTGGAGGCATTCAAAGCCAGGTTGGATGGGGCCCTGGACAGTCTGATTGCCCAGGATGGCAACCCTGTCCACAGCAGGGAGTTTGGAACTAGATGGTCTTTAAGGTTCCTTCCAACCCAAGCTGTTCAATGACTTATGTTCTCTTGCTTTGCCTCGTGCAGGATCACAGTTTGTGTATTGTGTCATTCTGCCTTGTGTTGTCTATTTTTCATGAAGCAAACTGACAATCGTTAATTTGTCTGGTTTTGAGTTACAGTCAAATTTAATCTTCTATTTGAATTTCTAGCATTTGGGTTTGGGTTTTTTTAATCCATTATACTTTTGGACTCCAGTGACACACAGATCATTTAAATAAGTGCACAACACATATTTATTAACCTAATAACTGAAGAAACCCTTGTCTAGAGGAAACCGTGTCAGAGCTACATACAGGATTACAGTCAGGATTTTTTCTGTTGCAGAGATTACATGATTTAGTCAAAGACCATGAATGCTAGCCTCTATAATTTTACAGGTCAATACTGGGCAAAGTTAACTGTAAGGAAGTAGTATTCTAACACACTCTTTTGAACTATCAAATATTTGGGCAATAGTCCCTTTTGTTAGTATTGTGGCTGGTCAGAAGTGTTAACATTATTTTGTAGCTGTTAGTGAAAGACAAAAGAGCAAACTATGCAGTCTTGCTTATACTTTATTTTAGAGAACTTCAATGGAATTAGTCAGGAGGGTAAACAAAGTCACCAAATGCACACAAATTAAGACTAGAAATACAGGTAACAGGCAATATCAATTCAGGCATCAAGTCACAGCACACAAGCAAAGAAGTAGGTCAGAGGTATTTGTGGTCATTTATCTACTAACTATATTGTCCTTAAATGACGGAAATATGGCTAAAAGATGGGTACAAATAATTGTAGATTAAAAGCATGGTTTTATTTTGAACAGAACAGAGATTATATTCCTCTGTGGAATTTCACTTTGTTCATACAACTGTATTAGAATTCACTATTAAACAGCTAGGACCATGACAGTATCCATTGACCACTATTCTCAAAACACAGCCTTTTTGCAAGTATGTGCATTATATCAAAGCTGTGGACAGGAAAATGGTGTACTTGAAGAAGATTTCAACATATATATATATAAGGATTGTTCTCATATAAAAACAGAGAATAATTAGTTTGAAAAGCTAGAGGAAAAAAAATCCCTTTAATTTTCCAACATGATCTAAAAAGCATCCTCCAACCCTCATTAGACCAAACTCAGGGACATGTCACCGCAGGCCATTTACAGAATCACTGAGTCAGGAGTTTTGTTAGAAAAGAAACAACATTGGAAGGGAAAATAATTAGTTTATGGACTTAATTCAAAATTTTCCAACTCTCTTTACTATAGAAAAAAATTTTATGGGAATGCAGTAACCATGAATACGAGATTCCTCACCTTGCCTTTTCTGTGCAGGTATATACAATCTTTCGTTTACAATTTGGAAAGACCCTTAGATCATTTACACATAGCATAGTGTCAGGAGGAGCAGAGGATGCTCTTAAGATGGAAATTTCTTGGCACTTAGTGCTTGTCTTAGTTTATCCCACTCCAGACAAGAACCAGGGTAAAACATAGCAAGATACAAAATATCTAGTGTTCTTAATAACAACATGTAGGATCCAAACAATGGGGAAACAGTCTGATTGCTGGTGACTTTGCTGCGCCAGGGAAGCAGGGGGAAGACATTTGGAGTTTCATATTAAAATATCTCACATTGCACAGTAGTCACTTGCTCTGCTTATCCTCCTGTTGTAATTAATAAAGGTTCCAGAATGTTCAACAATTTTAATTAACACACTCAGTAATTAGGAAACAATTACAAAGGCAAACAACAGCATAAAAAGCAAGTAACACTATTCCAGGCAGTTCCAGAGCCACAATTTTAATGTTTACACTCAGTCTGTTCCCCAAACACTCAGGTATTTGACATAACTTGGGAATTTATCGACGTTATGGATTACTACTTTCTGACGTTGAAACAATTGATTATCTTCTACGTATTAATGTACTGTTGCTACACAGTTCCTGACAAGATCTTATGAGACATAATACATACTAAAACAAATTAGCATTTGCAGTGTTGTTGGTTTATTAAGAATGATGTTCTGAAGTTGAGAGCTGCAAAAAGGCTGACCTATGGTAATTATTTACATAAAGTTGCCCTGCACGTAACAGAAAGGAGAAAACAGTGGAAACTACATGGAAGAAGAGCCAAGTTGTACTGTCATTGATCTCACTGTAAATCAGTCCTCTGACTTAAGGTCAACCCTTTCAGACTTGTACTCTGTGCAGTTGAGAAACTGGGAACAATAAAATACAGAAACTAAGCAAATCTTGCCTAAAGGACTTTTTCTCAGTTTGAAAACACATGGAATTTAGGACATACAGGTATGAGCAGCTTAGACGACTTCCCTTTGTACAATAAAATAGACCTTTCACTAATGTACCCATCATATATTTTCAAGTACCAAAAAGACAAGAGTTGAGAGGGGATCAGTCCAGCTGTTATGAATAATTATGGAATAGTTCACTCCCAAAGTTCAAAAGCCTTGGATTAAATTTCAAAGGTGGGTACTGAAACTATTCTCAATACATATTCATGACCAGGATGGAAAAAATGAAAGTTTTGCTTTCACTTGTCAAACGCCTCTGTGCTTCACTGATACAACCTGCAACCTCAGTCTACAGATTTGAGACTATGTTGGAGCTCATATATGAGTATTAAATAGAGGAAAAAAATAAGTAATTGCTTACTTAATTTCACTGATATTAACAGCAACTTGCAAAGGATAAACTGACCCTCCATTTCAATTATCTTCGATTCAGTTGGGAAATAAACCAAACTCTTGTTATTGTTTAAATGTCCTTTTATATGGAATACTTTACACACAATTCCTGAGCCTGCATGAGTCCAAACAGGTGTTTCTGGCAGAACATAGGAGAAGCTCCCACCACCAGCAACTCAAGTGCAGATGTAAGTGGTGAAATAAAAATTTGATCAATCTATTCTCAAGGTGTTAATACTTTTCTCAAATAGGACTTTGTTTCTTACATAATTGAATGACATGCTTCAGCACAAGCAGGCCAAATATCAGCTTTCACATCTTAGTAGAAATTCTAAATATGCTTCATCCAACCTCCTAATACACATAAGGTATCAAACACATGGGGTCTGTTCCACTTAAATACTCGCCTAGTAATTTTTTTTCCCCCATATTGCAAAACCAGGTTTGCTTTGCAAAAAACTAATCACGGCAGAGTTGCCCACAAAATTACACCAGCCACACTCTATTCCATATTCCCACGCTTTTTAATATCTGTCATATTTCATCTTTTAATGCAATCCTAATGAGAGCATATTGGAACACCACAGAACCAGGCTCATAAGAATGCGGTCTTGAAATAAAACGTGGAACAGAAGGAGCATTGTATTACAGCCTCTGTTAATGTTTTAATGGTTGAGAGATTTCCAACATGTTGGCAGTGTCAGGACAAACCAATTTAATAAATTATTAACACTAATCAAACATTTTTATGACAGCAGTCAAAACTTCCTTAGCAGTTAAGGTTAAATCTGTTGAAGTTTGACAAAGATGTTACTGTTTGATGGAAACCACGTTTAAAACTACAGCTTCCTTCAAATCAAAACCTTGCACTGCACTGAGAAGAAATGGTTAAGCAACACATCTTGAAGTACATAAAGAAACAGTGAAGGCAGGGCTACAGTCTACATCAGCAGTGCAAGAGCTGATGAATGGCAGTGAAATGTAAATTGATTACAACGTATATAATATGCCTGCCACTACTTGGGAAAGGATAGAGAGAGACTGTTATCGGGAAGAGATAAAGCTTGGGCTGTTGAGGGGAGAGTGCTAAATCAATATACAAATAAAATCTAGGAATTCCAGGCACTTAACAAGAGGGTTAGAGAGGAAAATAAAGAACCCTGCCAGTATTGATGTATTAAACTTTGGAGAAAAGGTATGTTAAAACATTCTTTCCTTCAAAAGGCAACTAACAATAACAACGCCAGACAACACCACATTCTCCCTCCGACTCCTCTAGCCCTGCCAGCTAGTTGAAATCCAGCACAGCAGAAGCTAATGAGGGGTATGGATTAACAATACAATGTTTCTCAGGCCTTTCTTGGGCCTCCCCTGGGGCACCCATAGTCTATACATCATCAATCTACTGCAAATTGATGTAGTCAGCCTGTGATGAGGGTCAGGTTTCCAGGACCAGCTACCAGGCATGATCTAGTCATTTTGAGTTATCAAGACAAAGGTCTGTTCTGCTGAGCTCTGGTCATATAAAATCCACAGTTCCCCAGGCTCTCAATGAGCTGAAATCAAACTGTAGAGCCCCCTCTGTTCTCCACTATGCCCACTGAGAACAAGCTCACCTTTCTGAAGTGACACTCTTTTAATTATTTCACTCCCTCTTACAGATAATGCCATCTCAGAAATTTCAGGTTCACAAACAAGAAAAACATATACTAACTTCCCAGTTTATTATTATTATTAATAATAATATTCTTATTTATTGCATGCTAATTATTTCAGTCACATAAAAATAGTAGTAAGAAAAAAACCCCACATTTATTTTCAATATATGAGAGCAACGAAGAAGAGAAAAACTTGCTCACTGATGCAGGTTTCTAAACAGAAATTAGTATTACTGGAGTACCAAAAACTTTTATTTGCCTACAATATTTTTCCTGAATAATCACATGTGGGATCTTGCTTTTATCCAACAACTCATGTGCCACAGCTTTTCCAAATACTCCATGGGTTAGTTTGATACATGCATATTTGTGCTGACATCCCCTTAGCCTAGTTGAAATCAGTGGTTTTCCACCCAAGCTGGGTGTCAAGCGTGCCTTGGCTCACAGCACTGCAGCCTTGTCAGCTGCACCAAAACACATCCATTCAGATGGGAAGAGACACAAAGAACTGAGTATACAACACACTGAGAAAAGTGAGATGTTCTGTCAGTAAAACACTTGCAGCCCAAACTAAAGTGGATTTAAATCACTAGAAAGGCCCCTATTAATTTGAATTGTTTTGATGGTATCCAGACTTCTACATAAAATGCAGCAGGTAAGATTTACATATCTATAGGTTTAGCATCACCTGAACTTACAATTATAGTGCTTCCTGAAGGTAACTTTCATAGCTGTTGATCTGCCTCAGAAAAATAAGCTGCTATATTAAAAAAAGTATTATTTCATCCCAGCTACCTAAAATATCACTGATTTCTGAGGCATTCAATATAGTCAAGTTAACTTTAAATATTCACAACCACTTGTGGTTCAACACAGGTGTGAACTACAAGTAGAAAACAGGCTTTTTTTAATTCATGAAGGAACTTAAACAAAATTCAATGTATTTGTTACTTAAAATATTTCTATTACTACATCCCATTCATATATTTTAGAATGCATATGTCGAAAAAAAGTATCCTTCAAATGTTACGTAGGCATTTATTAACAAAAAAGTAAATCCTCAAATTCATTTTGTTTTGTCTGCTCTGAAGGGACAACAAGCTTTCAAAAGCAGGCAGGAGAACTGAACACTTGTGGCATGAACATCTGATGAACATTTGCTCATATTTATTCATGTAAGTATTTTGGAATTTCTCTGTCACAGACAGTCTTCCAAACACAACGTCATGCATACGAATGTGCACAAAAAGCAAATAAAAAGATGCACTAATGCTTTGAAGCAACTTTGTGGCTTTTATCTGATGGATGCTTGCAAATACTTTGTTTCATTATTCACTCAAGTTTTCCACACTGACAGCAAACTTCTAGAGGGGAGAAAAAAACCCTTTCAATTGCCAGGCAACCTCAGTTCTCATTTTCCACTAGCCCCCTTTGGCAATGATGTGGCTTGAGTAAGTTTAAAACATAACTATGTGTATGTGTTCAGTAATTAAGCTTATACTCAAAAAGTTTCCATGATGTCTCGTGATGAGCTCCAGTCACTGGACAGCGATGACAAGTTCTTCTCTTTATTTTACTAGTGAACTTTTACATCAATCAAGATGTAACCAAGAATCCTGATATTTTTGCAAAAGGTTGCAAGGGAGTCTAAGGGAACACTTGGGGGTATGTATCCAGCCTGTGATCTTTAGCAAGTAGCCATTACATTCACCTTTTTGAAGAACCAATACTTCAACTTTTCAAGGTTCCCAAGAAGGCATGCTCTTTAACATCCATTTATTTACCTGAGTTTTTTACATATGTTTATCTGGGTGGGTGTGTGCACGTTCACCTTTAAGTGCCTGTGTAGCAGTTCAGGCACATATCCCATCAGTTAAAAGCAAAGTCTCAGTTTAAGCTGATATGAAGGGAAGTTTAGACAGAGAGCGATTGCAGCTCATTCTTGTAGTATATTACCACTCATAAGTGATTTTACCTAATAATCTTTTAGGTCTTTTGATTTATCCTGTGCTAAAGATAAAACATGCATTCACATTATTATAGTTTATTACTATTAGTGATATTATATGGAGCAGATGTTTTTAGAACATTGATAATATACGTACAGCTGATAATAAAAAATGGACATATATTTTGGAAGTAAGCATCAGCACTTTATAGAAATACAGGTTCACCTGTAAGTTTAAATTGCTTTATATTTATTTTTTCAGCTGTTAAAAACTACAAGGAGGAATAAATTTTCCCTTCAGTGTAAATATATTCAAAGATGTGCTCACAATTAAAAAAAAAAAAAAAAGAAAGAAAGAAATCCAGCAACAACAAAAAAATGAGACCCTTTGGAAATGGCTTACAGAAGTCTTACCAGCTATCCATCTAAGTACTTGACTATGCGTATCATTAAGTTATGCCAGGGGAAAGAAGTATGCAGGTTTTTCAATCTGAGGCTGCAACTGGTGGCCTGTTCAAATTCTGCCTGTACATGGAAGCCCATGGAAAATATGTTACCTGAATGATCTCTGCACTGCTGACCTCCATTTAAAATCTCTGCTGTAGCTTCACCCCTGCCGAGAGTGCTTGCTAGCTCTGATCAGTAGTGAAGGATCGAGTCTAAAATCCTGATTCACAGCTGGAGGAAATTTAATTCATCATCCAGACAAGAAATTTTACCTATCATATCTGGTAACGGAACACACCAGCATCAACCATCTCCCCCACCTAGCCAATTTGCCTCCACTCCTCCTCCCAACTGCAGCAACTCCTCCTACACAACTACTCTCTACAGGAGTGGGAAATCTTACAGCAGCTATTCCCTTGGAAGGAAAACCGCTAAAAATCTAGCCTACAACCCCAAAACAGGCTGCTCTAGCCCAGGCCAAAGGCTGGCTCTGTCTGACTGCTCTCTCCCTCTACAGAATTGTTACTGGTCTCTTCTTCCTATGCTAAAGCAAAAAACAAATGCTGTTAAGTGTAGGTCAGCTTTTTGAGCACGAGTAAATCAGAGCGGATTGCCTGTGCAGCACACTGGAGAGAAACTTCTAACACTGTTTACAGGAAAGTTCAACTATTCCCCTCCCAGAACAATGCTGCTCCTCTTACCACTTTAAAGGCTCCCACCCTCCTTTGCTTCTCTTTCCACCTATCTTTATTTGGCTGCTTTTCCAAGGGCAGACAAGAGTTCCATGCAATTCTCTGAATCTCTTATTTTCAGAGAACAAAATACCTTCCCCCATCTAAGAGAACTGATGCACTCTGCTGGCTTCAAACTTAAAAAATACCTCTCTGCTGAAGCAGCTGTTGAATAATTTATGTTTCTTAGAACTGAGCTTAGTCTATGTACATTTTTGCTTTGATATATATGGTATAGTTGTTTTTGCTTCCTTTCAATTGCCATCTTGTTTTTCACTTAAAATTTCAATGTAGGAAATTCCGAAGACTTCAAAGTCTGGGAAAATTATTTGGGTTTGGGGAGTGAGAGAGAAGGGGAATGCAATTTGTTTGTGAGTTGTTTTTTTAATGAAAGGAAAAAATCCTGAACAGCTTGCAGTTAGCAGCTCTGAAAAAGTTATAGTTTCTTCAATGGCACACAGCACGCCAAGTAAACCTACAAGAGATTCCTTAGCCTAACATGCCTGGAGCTGGATACAGTTCCTCTAAATCAAAGCACAGCACACACTAACAGTTGCAGTATGTTAGTGGCTGGATGGTTGCTTTATGAAGAATTATAAAGTGACACAGCAGTCTGGTTGAAAAAAAACACACACTACTCTTTGATGTTTTTAACCACTAACTTCAAGAGGACCAACAGAGACCTTCCTGTTTTTATTGCAGCCTCTCTATCATCCCTCCCCCTGCTCCCTCCCTCCTCTCCCACTGTTAGATGGGGGACTGTTATCTTTCAGTCACTTTGTAAGCTTGACTTGTTTACAGACTGAATGTCTCTGTTTATAGGCCTATATCAGAGAACAAACAGGGCAAGTGTGACTTCCTAGGATCTGAAATGTGATGCTTTTTCCTCTTGGACAAGCAGAAGTGGCAAGGGAAGGGGGGAAGGAAGGGGAGCAGAAAAATCCTGTAGTTGTCCTTCTCCTTGTCCCTCTTCCCTCCAGGTTAAGCATACACACCTGTATGGCACCAAGATATTTTAAATGAAATTGTTGCTTAAATGTTAGCTTAACAAAACTCCATGAAAATGTACAATATTTGTCTCAGTAAGAATTAGGTCCACTTCAGAATCTCATCCACCAACAGTAAAAATCAATGCTAAAAAAAACCTTCTCTTAAGCCACCTATTTTAAGGTTTTATATTATAGATCCACTTAGATGTTCATTTGGGGAACTTTAAAAGCTTGTATCACATTTTACTGGGGACATTTAAAGGGTGTCAATGGGGCAATTATAAGCATGCACACTGTAATGATGAAATTTTAGAAACTGTTAATGGCACGAGTTTGGATATTTCTTCTTATCTTGAATAATTTTTTTACCTCAGGCATAACCTCAGTCCAGTCAATAAGAGTAGTCCTTAATAAGGCACTTAAATGACACAAGAGACAGTTTGCTTATATTGCTAATGGCAGTTTTCTTTTTGGTTCCCCATAACATTCAGGTTATAAACACCCTAGAGGAGATACGGTTTTGTCCTTATTAATGGTGTCTTACTTTTACACTGGCAATTTTAATTTAAATTATAGGATTCATTTTTATAGGTTTCTGTTTTCAAAAGGCTTGCTTTTGCACAAACACACACTTGGGAGCACAAGGGGGTTTTAAGGAGGGTACAAAGGCATATCACATTCACTTTTACAGTACTTTATGGTGAGACACTGGGCCAGCCAATTTCGAGCTAGATCTGTCTAGGCTTTCTCTTGTAGGTTGCTCACCAAAAGAGACTGAAAAACTTTTGAACTAAAAGAAAAATAGAATAAAATCTAGGAAGTTAACTCCTATAAGCACAACCCCTTCCAAATAAATAGATCAGACATGACAGAAAAGGAAAGATTTTACACGTGACTCTTCCTTTGACAGCCCTGTCCATACAGGAGGGACATTAGGTACTCACACTTGGTTAGACATAGCCCAGTTACTCTGTGAGTAGCAGCATTGCCCAGTCCCCACCAAGTCCTACTATCTACTCTGAGACCTGTCTGCTCCTTGTTCCTCACTGCTGTCTGAGTCAGAGCAGGCCAGGTCTGCACTGCAGCTCTATAGTCCCTATCATTCCCTCCAGCATGCTCAGTAGCAGCCCAGTAGAAGAGCAAGCTCCTCTCCCTCTAGGGACACCACTGTACCTCCCCACTTCTTACCAACAGATCACTGTGCCTTTGCAGACCACAGGCTGCCTGCACACACCTCTGCTTCATGAAGTCAGACAGCCCTGTACCAGCTGTGTCAGCTCAAATGGCTGAACTTTTGAAATAAAAATGAGAATTTTATTTCCATTACAATTCAGGTACAACTTAACCACTTTAAACAGAGCACTCAAGTGGACATTACCTGAATGTGTCCTGGTGCCACTCTGCCTGCTGGTAACAGCAGAGTTGTGCCTCCCTAGCTGGCCTAGCAGCGTCCTGGCCTTTTAGTTTTCTCCCACAGCAGCAGACTTCTGCAGGTAACTCCTGCATCCTGCTATGGGCACTTCCACTTTCAGGTCCTGCCTTGCAGGAGGTGCGGGCTTATGCCCTTGTCTGGCGTTTCACACCTCTGTGGCTTCTTTGGCACAGACTGAAGAATGCAGTACATGAGACATGGGCTTCTCCCTCTGCAATCTCTTTACTCTGGAAGCTGCAGATAACAGCAAGCTCAGTACATGCTATGCCCCTACCAAAAAACAAGCAGCAAGTGAGGAGACAAACCAACCCTTTAAAGAGAACCAAAGCCTCCTAGCACAGCTCAGGATAAAGGGAAAGCAGAGATTTGTGGCCATTCTGTTTTATTTTAAATTAAACTGTTTGGGCCATCCATACCGCTTCCAATTTTTGGTCTCATCTGAGGAAACCAGAGGAAATTAAACTATATTAACAGAAGGTAGTTTTTAATCACAACTACTTTTTTCCCTAGAGACCAAAAGCATGTGCTTGAATTAATGGATTCTTTCCATTAATCACAAAGGGACCAAGATAGGTGCAAGAGAAGTTCGGTTTTCCTCATCACACACAAACTTCCCCCAGCTCTCTTCAGTAGTTTCACATGGAGGTGATGAAGCCATTTAGCCCAACAAAAGACCCGGCTTGAATCCTGGACCAGAATTCACATACACATTAATTTCTGGTTTTGGCATTCAGATATGATTAACTCTTCTTCTGTCCCTTTTAACATGTTCTTCCTTTAAGATGGCTGAAAAAAACCACTTTAATGCTGAGTTCTAAGTACAGAAGTGGGTCTAAATTTGAAACACATGCCTCTCTTCAGCATGGCCTGCTGGGAACTGTAGATGACACTTTTCCCCATACCTCAATATTGTCAGATCCAATTCCGACACATATAATTCTGTCTGCGCTAAAGGCACTGAATTTTATGTTACAGATTCTGCTACGTAGGAAAGATGTAGACACAATGTGACAGGGTGCTTAGCCCTTCTTTTTGCAGCTCTGGTCTTTACCATGGAAGTCTGCAGTAAGTCAGACACTTTTTCCGCCATGTCTGAAAGTAAAACCTTTACAGCCCTGCACAGCTGGAGAAGAGATGATCACATGCTATTCCTCATGGGTCTAAGGATAATCAAGACTGAACTTGAAAGCATGAAAACATGTGAGATTTATACACATTCACAAAGTGCATGTGAATGCATGAATACACCTATCTAATTTTCAGAATAAAGAGAATGAACACTAAGTCCCCAGTCTCTAAACAGGTAGCATTCAATCAGCATTATTCCTGTAACTAATAAGATCTCAAGGCATCTCACAGATGCTCAAGGAAATTAACATGCAAGCCTTCATCTTTCCCATTTATTCTGACAAATTCTAGCTGGATTGCCTTTCCACATGAATTACCACACTTTAGTCCCTGTGGGAATTATTACCTCTCCAAAAGTACTAAGATGCAGGTACAAGAATCAGCATCCACTGAAGAACCAGGAAAATCCCAGATCTGATACATCTTACACAGGGTAAAGGTATGTGACTTAGGGTTGTGTTTGAGCTGGGCGGGCAAGCTGACTGAACGTGGGCTTCCTAAACTCTGCTCCTGTTGATACCATAAAACAACATTCCCTGTCCCCCTACTTAAAGCTACTTCTGTATGCCTGAGCAGTAAGCACCACAAAGCAGGGTTCGCAGGCAACTATGTTTCCAGAGCATATAATTGTGTCATAGGAAGTATGATTTTCTTCACTGTACGATTTCCTGAGCTACTTTGCCCTGTGAAATCCAGCACAAAGAGAGAACTTGGGACATGGGAGTTCTTCCTGAGAGCTCAGGTGCCAGCTGTTATTTGTGTTCCTCTGTATATAACTAGGGTGAAATTCAAGATTGCAGAGAGGATCAAAGCTTTGACTCCCCTGGTGGGAAATAGCTGACAGGGCACAGGGCATCAGGGTTGCAGGTTCCTTTCCAAATAATGCCACTTACCTGCCCCAAGGCCTTTATGGATGCACTGTGCCCTGCAAGACTGATTTGTTTCCCACATCTTCTGGGTAGGAGCTCCAGAGCACGGAAACCCTTCTCCCCTGCAACTACAGCTCTGTACAGTGCCTGGGACGGCACAGCTCTATTACAATGCAAGCGCTAATTAACAGCCCAAGCAGGCTTTGTGCAAGGGTTGCCAAGCCAAGTTCTTTGCCTTGTGCTGAATTGTTTCTCCTGTTTAGCTTTTTAAGTCTTTTAAGTTCATAATTTACTGCAAAGTACTAAGTTGTATCATAGAAATTTTAGAGGCTCGGCTCCCTTCTACAAGTTACTTTTGAACAATAACAAGTCATCATATGCTTGCTCCTGTGCTCTGATGAGCTTTGAATTTTAATAAATGATTAATCCTATTTAGAAGTAACTTAACACTGCCTTAACTGCATCTTTCCATGAAGCGTCACTTTGACATCCTCTGTTGTGTGCACTCATTGCAACTTTCACACGCTGTAAATTAAGAACGTTTACACATGCAATTAGTGTTAAATAAATGCCTGAAGAACTCCTTGGGGATTAAGCAATTAGATGGCATCATGGAGCTGCCTTTGTACTTAACGCTTACGAAGAAAATCATCTACCCGTTTTGCACAAATTGCATACTGGGGTAACCATTGTGCTGACAGGAAGCACTCGGCCAAATAGCCAAACACAGCCTTGAGTTCATACACGTCCCCTTCTCCTCAGCTCTCCCATCCCTCCCCCATCCACTTAAAAGAGAAATTAATATACATAAATTTGTGATGAAGGTAGTATTTTATTATTAAATTATTTCCTCCATAAAAAAACCCCACAGGATTCAAGATCTTGAAGTTTTAATGCCATAGTTAAATTATTTAAAAAAAAAAAAAACTATCTAGAAAAAAATACAGCTATATACATACAGGCCATTTGCACATCCAGTGAGAACAGAGACTTAACCCTTTCATATCCTCTACTTATTTTACAGTGTATGAAAACTGTAGTCAATGTGGCAAAGTATGCAGTCTTAGAAGGAGAAATACTTGGCGCACTAGAGCACCTTGCAAGCGGGAGCGTGTATTTTATGTACACAACATGCACACACCTAAAGCATACTGAGAATAACAACAATCATTTGCCCTGCAACGTACATGGTTGGTACTCACCAAAATAATTGGTTAAACATCAAAATTAAGATGCTTGGAGAGAAAAGGACAAGGAATTTTTATGCCTTGAAGTCCAAGGTTAAAGTGAATCCAATTCACTCTCATTAACTCCCATCATTCACACAGGCAGCCTGGAGAAAAGGGGACGTGTCACTTTGATAAAACTATACCTAGCACATGGACTTAGACACAAACAAGCAAGAGGTGGGCACAAAAAAAGGCAGCTTTGGGAACAGAATGAAGATTGAATTTACACCCAGAATGCTTAAGTCAGCAAAACTATGAAGACTCCATGCTGACACCAGGACAGGGGTCCCCCCTCACAGCACCATGTCCTCCACCCTACCAAAATGAACCACTGCTTGCAGAGGTCACCCCCCAAGCCACACACTCTCCTTACAAAGAAGCCCATTGTAACCAAAAGCTTCCTGAAGCTGGTTAGTGCTGGGATACAATGAAGGTGGTGTAAGACATGAACTGGTTGAGGCTACATTTCACAGGAGAAGAAGGGACCCTGTTTGCAGGGGAGCAGGATTTCTAAGTGCCAAGCATTAAAAAAAAAAAAAAAAAAAAAAGAACAAACAAAACCCCCAAACCAAACCAAACCCCGAACAACATAAAACAGCTGCAGGGAAGTTGTTTTTCCACTTGATGCAGCCTATAGAAATTGTTTAAGAGCTATCCCTGTGGATGGGCAGTCACCCGCTGCCAGGAGTCCCACTCCCGGGGTGCCAGCGCCACCTTCTTGTCACCGAATTTAGCGGCAGGCTCCGAAAACGGCGACCTGCGGCTGCTAGGCATTTGCTTGCGTCCAAACCCGCCCGGGTTTTCGGCTGGTACTCCAACAGACACTCGGTTTGCACCAGAGGGCTGAGGTAGGTGGGTCCCGCATCCCCCCGGGCCGGACCCCCGCACGCCCCGGGCAGGGACGGGCAAAACACGCTTTTACAGAAAGAGCAGCTTAAAACTCATAGGAAGGCATCTAAAATTAGAAATAACCCAGCCTCCTTCTAAAAGGTGTATTATTTTTCTGGATGCTTTAAGACAGTCTTTCTACTGAAAAAAAAAAAAAAATAAATAAAATAAAGGGAGTTTCCTTCTGTTGTTTTGGGTTGGGTTTTATTTTGTTTTGGGTTTTGTTTGTTTTTTTGGGGAGGGTGTTGTTGTTTGTTTGCTGGGGTCTTTTTAATGTTAAAAAAAAAAGAATTTTCCCAGTAACCTTGTTCAACCAAAATCAAAATGTTTCTCTCATACATGTATTTTTTCCATAGGTAAACAGTGCTACAGCAGCACTTTAAAAAAAGTGCTAAACATTTTTCCAAGATGTTAGTGTGTGTGAAAAATGTTTTAATCGTATTTAGGTCTGGTAGAATGTCATATTGGGGGGATATAAAGTTTAATAATTTTCCCTACTCAGAATCAGCAATTCAATGCACTGTTAAATCAGCTAAGGAAAGGTCGGACAGTCATCAGCTCCCTATAAGAGAGGCGAAGCTCCTTGTTAACAAACCCTTCCACCCACCCATTGGAACCCATCTACTATTCCTGTCAAAAGACTCATGGCTGCAGTTCATGATTTCGTCTGTGTGAAATGAAACAGCAACATAAAAAAAACCCCAAAAAACAAAAACAAACAAAAAACCCCACGCCTCTCGAAGAATTTCAGAGTTACGAAGTGTGCCAAACGGATGTCCTCAGAGCTCAAATGCTCTGGTGAGTTCCAGGCACAGGAAAGAGCTGGCATCAGCAGAGGAAAGAGTCTGTTTTGTGTCTCAAAGCATATTAAATATGATGTGAAAAGACATATAGAATTTGGGGTGTGAGAATACTTTCTGAGTCTTTCCAGTTTACTTCTCTGTAGCAACTGCCACCAACGGGTTCTTTGGATGCTATCTACAACTAAAAAGAAATAATCTAATTCCCTGAACCATTTTGGGTGCTTTGATCACTTAGTCCACATGCCATCAACGTAGTTTCACTTCTGTCACCAGACAGCACAAGTAATAGCCTACACATTTTCATATATCTCTTTTTTCCAACTTGCACCTGAGATGGATGTGGAAACAACAAAGTCCCAAAGCAAAACACTAAATATTTCTGTTCCAAGTGTAACTAATGAGGAAACATACTCCAAAGAGATTTTCTTTTACAATACAGTTTTGTATCAGATGATTCAGATATATATTGCTGGTTACTCATCTAAAAAAACAAGGCCCTGAACATTTCAAGACTTGCTCTCCCCTGCAATCCTGTGGTTAGAAGTGGAATAGCCACAACTGCAAAAGGATGTGGTCTTTCAATCGCATCCAGGAAGCCGGAGCTTGCCTGTCCTTGCTATGTGGATTGAAGATATTCAATGAGTGAGGAAGAGAAGAAGCAGAATCAAAAGGAAGTGTGTGCTGAGGTTACACACCCATCTGTATATGAGGAAAAAGATAGATTTCCCAGGATAAATAAAGTTTGCATTGTACTTTGTATCAGAGTTGGCTGCATGCGGTATTAAAATCTGTCTCTCACCTATATGCTGAACCCATATCATCTTCCTATGAATTTAAGGAACTTCAGCAAAGCTGTTAAGAGTGAGCTGTCTATCTTCTGCTCTTGGAACCCATTAAGACTGCAGAGAGATTGTCAGTGTTGGATTTTTATATACAAAACTTGCATATACATACATGCACCCCTGCAACTAGTTGTCAGCTAGAGAGGGAGAAAAAAATACAAATGGAAAAATAAAATGGCAAAGATAGAGGACGCTTGAAGAAGCATAAAAACAACATTCGAGAATTTGTCAAAAAAAAAAAAAAGATATTTTCAACTTCTGAAAACTATTGAAAACAATGATGATGATGATGATGATTATTATTATTATTATTATTGTAAAATGTTAGTGGATTTCACACCCCCCACCTTCATCTTAGGAACATTCAGTCCTAACGCATTTAACTGCTTAAGAAGAAATACCAGTTAAGCTCTCCAGGGAGCGTGCACACGTGCCTTCCCTGGGACTCCTCAGCAACTGCCTGCAACACACGTTTCCCTTGCATAACAGGGACTAGGAGTAGTCACAGTGCAATGGCCAAGGTAAATTCACACAGTACAACAGCACAGTTAGACCCAGTGTCACTTCAGAAGCAGAGCAGCACTGATGCTACTGAATGACTGGTGGGGCACTGGGAGATGGCGCTGACCTTCCTCTCTCCTGGTCCTGCTGTCGCTCCCAGCTCACCCCAAATCACCCTCATCCCTGGAGGCAATAACACTTCTGGGGAGCTCCTTCACCCTACCCATGGCTAAAGCCAAAGCCTACCTCAACCCTGCCCATTTCCTGTTAAGAGCCTGTATACATACATATATATGTGTGTAATATATGTATATTTAATATCAATTACAGGGAAGACAGGGCAGTCTTTCAAACTTCCAACATGTCAACACACTGTACAAACAGGAAGCAGCACTGCAGTAACAGGTCATTAAAAAGACTGGAGACCAACCAAGAATCAGGAGAATCATCTGAAAAATGAAGGGGGAGGGGGGAAAATCAGGCCTTTTCCACCACAGTTGGCATATCCTAAATCCCACATAGATTCATACCCTCACAGAAGAGAGATGTGTGTTTCATGGAACTACCTGAGCAAGCAGTGTTATAAATAATCACATATTTTCACACTGCCTTTTCTTATAACACCCTCCCTGTCACTTAATCTCCTCTGCTCTTTTGCTCTCTCCTGGATACACCCAACACCCCTACGGATGGTGGGGACAGGATGGGGTCTGAATAGAGACTGCTCAGAAAGTGTTTTTCTGTCCTTTGGTAGGAGCCTTTCCATGCAGGGGCACCCTGAAAGCAGCAATCTGCTATGCCTTCCTTGCAGGCTTTAATCTCTTCTGTCTCCCCGCCTTCCACCTTGAAATGACACTATAAGGAAAGTCACAACTGATTCATTTCTCAAGAAGCTGATGTGGGACAGCCAAGACTGGCTGCCAGCTAGAGGGAATCCAAGGTGTGTTGGGGGGAGGATCTCTGACCCACCCAAGTTCTAGTTCATGACAAAAAGTACCCACTATAAGATAGAAAAGCTCAACACTTGCAGTATTGCTCTGAGTGCTCTCATCTAGAACGGATCCTCATTAGTATTTCTTATCATATCAGCCAGACGAAGGTGACATATTCTAGTTCACCAGTAACATCTGAATAGCAGTTCTATTCCATTTTTGCTGCCCCCCCCCGCCCCTTTTAAAAAGTAAAATTAAAACCACTCTCCTTCCCCTGAGTATTCACCATTTTATATTCCAAGCTGTCCTAATGCAGCATGAGTATGCACACAACCAACTATGTTTTTTAACATCTGCTTTTCATTTTCTTAACAGGAAATCAACACAATTTCCATGACAAAGGAGGATTCTGGTTTTATACTCTCATTTATCTGTCATGCGTACACTTGGCAGCATTTGATCTTTATTCTCTAGACACTTAAGAAATAATCTAGGAATTATTGCTTCTTAACAATACAAACAAACAAGGCTGTCTATAAATAAACCGCAGTTAGGATTGGGGGAGGATCACTTCACACCCACAGATGGACTGCCTCAGAGCTAGTTCTCATTTATTTTTTGGCCATCCCTGGGGATCAGGAGGTCACCCTCCTTTCCGAGCCTTTTTTGTGTGAGCCTGTGCGGGGGTTGGGGGCAGGACAGGCCCTCACATAGAGCATACCTGAAGAAACTGGCTGATTTCCCCCTCCTCCCCTCTCCTTCTTGCCTGATGCCCCAAGGAAGAGCAACAGCAGCTCCCTGAACCCCGAGTCCATGAACCCTGCTCCTGTCAGTCTCCCTGACAGGGAGCAGGGTTTTGGTGGCACCAGGGCAGTCAGGAGGTGACATCCCAGCCAGGCTTCACTTCCAAACCACCACTCAGTAAAGGGAAGAAAAGGTTTTGTGTGAGCTACTTAACCTTATTCTCCACTCTATGAATTTTGGGTTGAAAACCCAGGAAGTGTAATATTCTTTAAATAAATTGTAGACACAAAACCACTAGTTTATGCTATACTCATTCTCACAAGGGCATTCTCGCAAGTGCCCACCAGATGCTGCTCAACTTTTTTTTTTTTTTTTTTTTTAAATTTTACTGTTTGTAGCATTTCCCTATGGCTATTCTTGTTTGCCTTGGATCTGATCCAAATAGCTATAGGAGGAGACAGCCAGGACATCTATTGACTTCTATAAAAGTTGAATCAGGGCCACAGGCAGTAATGGATATAATGCTCCAAGCCTTTTTTTGAAGGCTCTGAAATTAGTATCAGCCCCTTCATTTGCATGTTATTAATACATGAGGTACATTTTTAAAAAGACAATCTTTTTTCTCTTTCTTGCCTTCTATGTGAAAATCTTGCTCATTATAGAATGTAAAGAAACCTTCAGATTCCATCAAAGAGAAGTTTTGTATGGAAATCATTTTGAGATAGAAAATTAAAGACACTAGTTAAAATTGTTCCAGTTTAATATCCTCGCTGTCAAATTATGAGATTGACCCTGCAAATGCTTCATCACAGCGGGGATTTTCTTGGAAGTGAAGAGCACAAATCAGTTGAGTGCATGTTCCAAAGTCATTTAGAGACAGATGCAATTAAAATAAATGGCATATCGCCTACCTCCCTGTGGTATCCAGAGGCAGGAGGTGTCTCAGATTTCTATACAGTTAATGAGAGTTAGGAGTCTCAGTATAAAAACTAAAGCAGCCTTTAGATAAGGAGACACAACTGACAAGCGTGCTCAGCATGCAGCTGCTTGAAACCGCCCAAGAGAAAATGCTGAATGTAAGGCGTTGCCCCAGGTATTTGCCCCTCCCAGGATTTCTGCCCTTCACGCCTTGCTACAGGGAGGTTATCTTTCCTTATTTGAGATCAGCAGCCTAGGACATCTCTTCACAAAATACATGGCCTTGTTTTTCAAAGATTCAAGCAGAGGTCACCCTTTCAAATGATGTTTGGTACCACAAGCTATGTGTAATGTAATAATTTGGTGGTTGGAGCATTACCCTGGAAAGTGGGAACCTGGGGTCTAGGTCTTTTTCAGCCTAGGGTTGTCCAAATACACGAGCCATCAAAAGCTGGCCAGAGAGATTAAGTGCCCAAATGAGAGTAATATCCATACACAGACCAACAATAGCTCTATTTTTATATACAAACTTATTTATATTCATCTTACTTCAGCTCATTTCCTTGTTTAAAAAAAGCTAATTTTGTCCAGACAGACCTGCTTGAGGTTTGCCAAACCATAACAATTGAACTGTTTTAAAGCAGATATTTGATGCCAGAGGTGATCTTAAAAAAAAACAAAAAACCACCAAACAATTTTAAAATTAGAAGAAACTCCTCATTTTGTAACCTCCTTAAAAACAGAGAAACAAAAGGCTTAATCAGCTTGGCCTATTAAAACAAAAACCAAACAACGTGTCTTGGCTCTAGGAATCAAGGTGAAAAAGGTGCTCTAGGTGAAAACAAGCAACCTCATTCAGGATTTACATTTATATTTCAGTTAATAGGAGAAAAAAAAAAGAAAAAAACCACAAAACAAAACAGGAAAGAGTAGTTCTAAGTGTTTTTCTCTCTCTTCATGGCTGTTAATCACATGAGCAACCTCACTAAATCTTCCAAGTATTTCTTTTAGTAAGTGCTCAATATTGTAAATAAACGATACATAGTTTGGCCTACAGACAGCATAGCAAAGATATCTGGAGAGGAAAAAAAAAAATCATTGTAAGTGTACGTATTGGTATTCATGACTTTATCGGCATAAAATACGCCCAAGCAAACAGTTGGTAGCATGTGGGGAGGACAGTGGAAAAGACCTAAAAAAGGTTAGAACGGTATGGCAAATTAAAAATTTAAAAAGAAAACTAAAACGTCTTTAACTTATTTCAGTAATTTCTTTGCATTATTTACATATCCTTTTTATTAATTAAAATAATATCCAGCAATTTAAATATGTCATGCAGAAAAAAAAACTAGATAGAATAGGTAGCAAGTGACAGTACCTGAGGCAGTTTTCCATTTAAACACTCTTATATTTACAGCAAATATATTTTTTACTGTCCACCAGGAAAACTTTAACAACATGCTGTTTTAGGTGAATCCAAGTCAAGATATTTCATCTGTCAAAAAGCAACAATTTATTTGGGGTCGGTTCAGGAGTAATTTACCCCTGACTGAGATGCCACAATGATTAATGGAAAACTATAGATTGGATGTCTCTTTCTGTTGGCCTCCAAGGGCTGGTTCCATACTAGATTTCACCTCCAGTGACCTCTACAGTCTTCCCTTTAGCTCAATCATAAGTAGTGGACAATGGAAATTCTACAGGCATAGTATATTATGGGAAATGCAATCCAGCTGCGAAGAGTGAACCAGAGAAAGTGACTTCCAGTTAGTACTCTCCAGTCTTCAAGCTTGTTTTCCCTTCTCTCATGCTTCACACATCACAGCCATTTTTCACCTGACTCAATGAAATGAATTTTTACCTATGAGTAAAATGTTTAAATAACTTGACTGATTTAAAAATAAGTCTGTGCATATTGACTACTCTTCTAACCCAAGCAGTCTCTTCCTCCTGTGGCCACTTTTAGTACCCTGTGCAAACGGAGCACAGCTGGAGATCTTGGTTTGGGAAACCAAGATGGCATTTTATGTCATTATACACCAACCTTATAATCTTTGTGTTCATTGCCTCATTACAAGTGCTGCTATTAGCAGCAATCCTGCAGTGCAATTGTCCCTTAGGACCTTGCGAGTGGGGTTCCCGTTAGGGGTACTAATTGAGGGTGAAGCAAAAAGAATGAAGGATGCATTCAATCAGTTCCCCCAGGTCCCAATACTTGTGCTTTCATACAGTAGATAAATTGTGCTAATAGATCTACTCTAATAAACAGAAACTTGGAATAAAAGCAGGCCTAGAGTATCACTCCATCATCCCATCTCTTGAAATTGCCAAAGCAAGTATTACATCAGTTATTATAGGTGCATGTGTACATACACACTCTCCACCCACATTTACAAATGTACCTTTATATAGGGAATGTATGAACATATGTATGTGTGTATAGAAAACCAATTCAGTTAGCATGTGGCTCACAGACAGCCTTTCCTGCCATCTAACTATGACTCTAAATGAATCATAACTCCAGCAAAAATTTCTGCCTTCAGACTCGTGGAAATGTTATGTTATTTTTGGCTTGTGTCAAAGGAAAGCAGGGTGATAAAAGAGCGGGTACAGTAAGGTCCAAGTTCATCTACATTTTCACCTGCACACGTCTTGAGATCTCTCTAGGTTCTGTTTACTTTCATTGATTCAGGAAGCATACTTTATGTTTACATTTATTCTGTTTTATCACACTGTAGATGTAAAGAAGCCATTTAGGAGTGTGCATTTTATATATATTATATACATATAGTAAGTATAATGATGATTTAAGGTTTAGTTCTACAATCTGCATAAATATTGATCAGTCACTTAGATTACAAAAGCAGCAAATTGGAGCAAATTATGTAGAAACCTTCATATTTTGCTTTATTTTTGCACCATTCTTCATCCATAACTCAAAGGAGGAAACTTAATCCTTAAAGAAAATCTATGTGAAAGGAAAATTATCCGTAGCTTTTCACTTTCCTGCCATAAGAAGGAATTCCAACAATTAACAGAAATAGCTTTCTAATGTATCCTGTCACCCGTACTCCTAGACAAACAAAGATACCTCAATAGTGCTGCCATCCAGAGGAGAAAAGACACATACAGGGCAGACAGCCTCAACAAAAGAGAAGTCTCCCCTCTTCCCCCAAGACCTTTCATGTTCCACAATCATGTTCCTCTGAAACAAACTCAAAAGAAACTCTAGTACAATGTTTCTGTTACTGAATTATATGCCACTCCTTCATCTAGCAGTCTAGCCAGACTGCACATTCAGGGCTGGCTCTCTCTGCTCTCATTTCACAAATCCAAAACATTAAAGACAAAAGATTGGCAAGACAGAAAAAAATTTAAAAAATAAAATTGAAATACTCCAGAATCTGGGGAAATGTAAACATGAGATGTGCAGTTCATGACATGGGCTAATGCACTCTTCTTGCTTGTCACAGAATACCTCGCTTTCCTAAATGTGCTTCCTCCTATTCCTGCCAAAAAGTCCCCAGATGAGCGCTTGCAGCTATGCTAGCCTTACTTCCCCTCCTCCTCCCACTACGTGCTAGCAGTGAAATGATTGGCTTGTCTCAGCTATTGTCACACACTGCTCCAGCCCTAGACCTCCAAACTACATGTACTCCATCCTACCCCATGTCATGTTACTTCCTCTACTCCCTTCCTTCCAAGGAAAGACTATTAATGTTTATCATGGATCCACTCATCCTGTAAGCACATGGGAGGAGTAGCAATGCAGACTCAGACCAGGTGGATCTCTTCCTGAGGTCCCTCCTGAGGTTTCTGAACATATCTCCTTAGATCCAGCCTCATGCAGGAAGACAGGGCACATGTATATCCAACGAGAGGCACCCACGAGGAAAGCAAAGCCTGTTATCCTTGTTGCAATGGACGCTGCCTTGCAGTTTCAACAGACAGTGCTCTAGGTGGGTTATGCTGTCTGAAAACTGTCCATAGGGCAGCAAACGATTTTTCCTAGTATAGGAAAACCTTCCAATTGTGAAAGGCTACTCTGGTGTCACCTCACTGAGTCTCTTATAGGAGTTAGGGAACAGAGGACATTACTCAAGGGTAAAATATTTTCATTCACTACAAGGCTGCTGCTTGAAACAAGGCATGCACTAACTTACAATGGAGCATTTTCAGTCCTGCTGTCAGTTCAAGACTGATGAATAGAATCTTCACTTCTTTGAGGCCCAGTTTCTTTCCTAACCTCCTTTTGAATGCTGATGAACTACACATGCAATACTTCTACTGTTAGGTATGATGCAGATAAGTAGTTCACGTGAGGCTGCAAAACTTCCTTAAAGTTTCAGACATCTATCTGGTCTATGAATGTTGTTTCAGGGGGCAGGGGAACAAAAAGTCACATGTAAGACTATAATAACTAATCTCATAATTAGTGATTATGAGACTTCAAGAGTGGAGAAAGATAAATAAACCATTAATCACAGCTAGCACCTCCTCTCATAGGCCTCTACAAACAATGTATCTTTGACATACTTTATGATCAAGCCATACACATATTTCTCTTCTTTCTACCCCCCAGGCATTACTACAGCAGGGTCACCAATTTTTCAGCTTTAAACCTCAGTCTGAGCACACACTTTTACAAGCAAAAATCAGCAGGCTAGTGGCTGGCACCCTGGAGTAGGTGCACAGAATCAGATGGTGCAATAACCTGATCATCACTAACCTTGCTGCTAAGTCCTTTATGTCATCGGTAATGAGGAAGATTTGTTATGGTGTCTGGCAAAGAAGAGTGCTTTGATGAATCAACTTCATCAAGGGAGACCCCGACTTCCAGTCTTAAGCAAGATATCCCTGCCTTTGTTCTAAGGTTTGGGCAACACAAGTATTTCTCTCTCTCCTATGTTTTGAGTTAAGATACTTCTATACGTGGGCACCATTCCTATAATGTCCATTGGAATTTCAGTCTCCTTATCCCAGACCTGTGTTTGGTCCAGAGTGCAAATATAAATCTGCTCTGATAGTTTTCAGCAAGTGTACCAGCCACCAACAAAATCAGTTCCTATTAATGATTAAATGGGAAACTTTACAGTTCCTCTCCCACACAGGTCTTTGCAGACCTTTTGGGCATGACATTGGAGAGGAGGGGAAAAAAAAAAAAAAAAAAAAAAAGCATTACTGCAGCTGCTTTTCATTTAGAAAGAGAACTATCTTTTCAGTTATAACATTTTCACATTTGGATTGGAAAAAAGTTCAAACAGAGTTTCACTCCAGCAACTGAGTCAATATACAACGTGCTCCTGCTTGTATGGGAGAGATAAGCATGCAAAGAGCTACACGGAGAGCTTGCAGGGGTAAAGAATATTGACTTGTAGAACCTGCCAGGGGGTGGACAGTGGGTAACAGTTCATGTGCAAACTACCTTGAAGGCCAGTTGTATCACTTTAGTCTTTGGATCATGCTCTGCCTGAGGCTCTGTCCCGAGCTGCAGTGCTGCTGGTACAGAGACATGGTACTCAAATATATTACGGACACAACTTATAAAGCTGTTCATTGTTCTGATAAAACTAAACCAGCTACAGCGTTAGATAATAATTTGACAGGGCAGCCATATCTTGATCGGACAGTTCAGTTGGGATTCCTGTGCTGGTTAGGAATCGCACCTATTTGTATGCAGACTGACACAGCTATGTTGGCAGGCAATTCTAGTACAGAGCTGATCTCAAAGGAGTTGAGGACAACCAAGAGGAAAATTTAGTTCATTCTGGACAGTTTTCAAGTATAAAGTGATTTTACAGAGCAAAATCTAAAGCGTTTTGTCTGTTCTGCTGAAGGAACCCCAAGAGCACTGAAGGCCCTGGGGGCAAGTGGCAGGACACAGTTCACCTTAAATACAGCTAAACCTTCCCTCTACCCTAAATGCATGCTCCTGTCTCACTGTCTGTCTGGTGTTGCCCCTGGCCAGTGCTGTGCCTTGGAACTTGCCCAAATACTTCCTAGAAGACTGTCAGTTGGCATGGATCAAAATCATGCCAGGAAACACACTATCAATTAAAAAAAGTATGGAGCACCTGCAGAAGAGTGCTCAAGCCTATGAGCTTAAATTTAACCTTTCCACGCACCACTGTAATAAATGCATAAACACTACATAGCACATAGTTTATCCTGGAGTTCTATAGAAAGCATAGCCCCCCATTAGACAACACTGCATATAAACTAGCTCAAAGGCCTGTGAGCACTGCACTGGAATTCTAATTTCACATGATGAGTGACCTATTTTGAGTTCTTTTTCTGTTGACATACAGACATAGAGATAAAATACAACAAAACTGTAGCAAATGACATGTTGTCTGAGATAGCTTTATAACAATTAATTTACTTTGCAAATAACATTTCAAACAGCCTACTGATTAAGATGTGACAATAAATGCAATGTATCAGCTTTGCTTTCTCCACAATAAATATTTTTCAAACATATATGGTACAAGTGATTTTTCTGCTTTCATGGAGTTTTTGAAATATTATATAATTATATACCCTTCACAAAAGAATATAGTTTTGGGATAAAGAATTTTCAGAGCTAAAAGATCTCTTCTGTAGATTAATACAGTCCTAGCAAGCAAAGAGAGTGACCGTTGGAAGGATAAGGATTTTCACAGAATTAGGCTGCTGGGGAAGTAGTCAGTTGACGACTCACATGCATGAAACAGTCTAATTTCAGAAGTACATACAGGTCTCTCTGCTGCACCACCAAAACATACTGGCTACATATTTTAGCACAGAAATGTCAGTATGCAGTCACCTACTGAGGTCATTTAACACATCAATGAAAAAATCATCACTGCCTGGGTATCAAAGCTTATAAACTATACCCCTCTGAGCCAAAAGACTAGCCTGTGACTTAAGAGCACAGGCTGCGGATGTCAAGCACATCTCAGAAAGTACAGAAACACAAAATATCTGAGAATGGGACAGATTTCTGTTTGTCTGCTTCAAACTCCGTCAGAGCAGAGCCAATTTAAGAGTTAAATCAGACTGGTAAGTACCAGCAAAGTTTGAATTACTCAGCCTCCAAGGACAAGGATTTCACTGCATTCCTGAGAAACTGCTCCAGAGTTTAGCCATCCTCTTAAGTTCCAGTTATCCAACATGCTTGTTCTCTATCAAGCTACATAACTTCTGATTAATCACCAATGTTCAACGATGACTCTTTTACACAAGTTTTTTCTATGTAACTTCTACAGGCAGTTTTTACTGTGATAGAGTATAGAATTACTCTCTCCTTATATTTCCACAAATAATTGACTTGTATTAGAATGCTTTGATCCTATCAATTTGAAAGCAAGAGATAATTAATATCAGGAAATAGTTTACATTGGTGGTATAAGTCTGTGAACATGATATACATGAAATGTATAAGAACACAGGTAATATGATAAAATAGGTGAAGCAGAGGATAAAGTCAGGACACTATCTTGTCCACAGAGCCCAACCACAGCAGTGTACTATTATAGTCCACTTACACTCGAAAATGAAGCGAAAGGTTTTGGCCCAGCTGTGCCTCAGAAAGACACAGCAAAAATAGGATCATGCACTTGTGTGTTGATATCAGCTTTCACAACAAAAAGCAAACAAACAGACCCCAAAAAAAAAAAAAAGCATTATTTGCTTTGATTATTCACTGCCAGGCTCTGAAAGCCACAGTCAGATTTCAGTTGTGCAGCCACTTCTGATTTTCCAGTGTTAGAAATAACAAAGAGAGGGGAGAATAATCAATATGTTTTAGCAAATAGTTGTACTGTGCTCCTTTTCCTATTATACTAAAATAGCTAGCAAGAAACTGTAGACTTTTAACTAATAAGTGTAACAGGTAGATACAATGTGACAGATCCTGATTTATAATCCCCTTTGCTGTACCAGGGGTTTTTTAGCAATTCTTTGTTATTTTCAGTAAATATAAACCAGCATACAAGCCCATAAGGTACCTCCTACCTTCTGTTAATTTTCCCTGTTGACCTTCAATCCCCTTTGCTGTACCAGGGGTTTTTTAGCAATTCTTTGTTATTTTCAGTAAATATAAACCAGCATACAAGCCCATAAGGTACCTCCTACCTTCTGTTAATTTTCCCTGTTGACCAGGATCACTACTGCCTCACTAGAAGTGCTGGAGCAAAGAACCACTTGAACATAAATAGAAGCAGCCAGCAAGTCATCTTCTAAAAAGTGTAATAGCTTCTCCCAATCAACCAAGATAAGAAGCCTGATTTTTTCAGGCAGTTTTGCAGCTTGTATAGTCATTTACACATTTGTAAAATATTACCAGTTGATGAGGTAGTATTTTGCACCCACTTTACAGTAACTTGGAGCAACTGCAAATGACTATGCAAGATGAAAGACATTGGAGAAGGAGGCAGCTCAGGTGTTTCAAATGCTTAATTACTTATACAACTAAAATTCAAGTGTTTCTCCTAAAGGATCACATTAGTTTAAATTCTGATATTTAAACCCAGACTAGAAATACCTGCAACACAGAAGATACTGAAGTACCAACTATCAATGAAATACTTCTTTAAAAGGCTATTAAGACATATTAAAATTCTTACTCCTTTTAGCACATTGCTTAGGAGTCCTAATGACTGCATATCCATCCAGTCCTTCTGAAAAAGGACACTAAATTAGCAGAACACTAACCCAGATTAAAAAAAACCAAAAACACCCCCAAATACTTTACTTCTGTGTTAGCAAACTGAATCAGTTCATCCAGGGATCAGGGAAAAACCAGAGGAGGCTAATGGGACTGCAAGCCTGAGGATCAGGCCAAAGAGGTGCCAAAGGAAAAACAACAGAAGTGAGTCACCAGATCTGCTCTCTCATCAGAGCAGCCTGAGGTGCAGCAGAAGGCAGGGAGCCAGAAAGCAGAGCAGAAGGAAGCACTGAGGTGATGAATTTATCACAACAGGCAATTACTTTGATACAACAAAAGTGTTATCCCAATTTCCAATCTGATGCTCATTTATTTAGTTGTAACTCCAGAGTGCAGTGCTAGTTCTGTGCCCTTGAATATCTCAGGTGATGTACAGAAAAAAAAAAAACATATTGAAGGATCTGTAGTCTCAAGTGGGCATGTACAGAGCTATACTTATGCTTTGCTGCCTAATGTGTGGGGATTTTATTTCCTATAAAAGTATAAACAATAGTATTTTTTTTTAATATGAAAGCATAAAAAATGTGCTTACTGCACATAGTCTAAATCATAATTTATTCAAGTTTTAAGATTTTAATTTGTGCAAGGTGCACTTCCGTGGTCAACCAGTGCTACAGGAGTTTCACCCTCAAAAGCCAATGTTTCACCTACAGTTAGCTTACTTGAACTCTTCAGCTGACAGCAGTGGCCTGTCCCCTGTCTCCAGCTCCTTAGACCCACCATTGTGGCCATTGTGTTGGTGCGGCTGTTTGGGCAGCTTTGTGATAAACTTGGTGGCAGAAGGCAGAGGACAGGGTGCTGCTTTTGAAAGCCATGCTACCACATGACAATTTAAATATGTATTTGAAACTGTAGCTTAAATCTCATAGACTGATAATCCTCCACCGATATTCCTTGCCTACCCTATGAACCTGGTTATCCATTGGCTTTTCAACTTGGGGGCTTATTTACACCAGCTCTTGGATTAAATACAAGGTTAAACAAAATATGAATGTTATCAACCTATATCCAGTCAGCACAGGTGCAAATAACTGCACTAGGAACAAGACAATGGTCAAGCCCATTCGCTGAATTTCAGGTTTTGTTCTTTTAATTTTTACAGGCTCTGGGCTGCAAACCCTAAGCAGTGGCATTGTTTTCCTATGAAGCCGGCAGGATCAGGCCCTGCTTCTGAGCAAGATTATCACCAAGGACCTAAGAAGGGAGGAGGAAGTTTTCTCCAGGGAAGAATGAAAATCATCCATGCCACTGCACCAAACAAAGTCCACAGAGCTTATCTGGACCAACAGTTACACAGTTGAAGCCCTTTTCAGCTGGTCTGGAGACATTGACTTTGAACTACTATTTTTAGTGTTTTATCATTTGTCCACAAAAATTCACTTAGACTGAAACGTGGTAATCAAAGATATAAGAGTGTGAAGGGTTTCATCAAAATCCTCTTTTTAAATAATAATTTAAAAAAGATAAATATGTTGCATTTAAGATAAACATGCACAAAGAGAAACTAACACAGTTTGAACTGCTTTCCCTCCCTTGTGCTTATGTAACTTAAGCTTTTATTTGAAACATATTTTCCAGATCCTTAAGACCTTTGCTTGAATTAGGCCTTTCTGGATTTCTGATTTAAAATTGAAATTACTGAATAGCAAATACAGCAGAATAAGAACACAAGCCCTGTGCTTTGTAACTTGGGTAACTTTTTATTTATAGCATGTTTTACTACAAGTATCAATATTAAAATCTCTCTATAAAGTTTAAATAAGGATTGAAATAATACTACAGGTAAGATTACATCCCCACTGAAGTATTCTGTTGGTTTGGGTTATGGTAGTCTATGGAACTTCACAACACAAATGCCCCATTTTATCATTAAACAGCCAGAGTGTTTGGGCCACTATTCACTAACGTATTAAGTGTGTGGCTAAATTCAGTTATGCAACTAATTCCATCAGTTTCAACAGGACTATTCACTTGCTTTATGTTAGACAAGTGCTCAAACATTTTGCTGGACTTGAGCCAAGCTCTGCTTTACAGAGAACGCCTTCTTTAATTGACTGTCTGATCCACCATATCAGGAGAATACTGGGCATCCTGGGTAATTCCTAAAGGCATATGAACAGATCTTACCAAAGATGTTACAGAAAAGAAAAAAGATAACAACTAAGAGACTGCCTCTTTAAGTGAGAAAAATTGTATCCAACCCTGATCATTCTTATTAAAATATCTTGGATTAATAACATACAACTGGTCTTAAATTTGAGTTTCCTGGCTTTGGTGTGAGTGTGACTCAAATTTAGCTTTACTTAAACAGTCTTTTTTTTTTTTTTTCTTTTTCACTTAATTCATTTAACATATACTCCCTTAGGTTTCATTATGGAGCAAATTTTGAGCAAGTATAAATCCTGGGAGTTTTACTACCTAATTAAAAACATGTTCCTGTTCCACACATTGATGGGAAACTCATGTCTCAAAGGGTTAATTAACAGTATTTACACATTCTGTATTTAGCTCAGGGTACAAAGCCAAAAACATAAATAACGTCTTAGACGGAAACAGGAGGTACAGATGGTTTTTAAATTTGGGTCTTAGTGCATTTTACACTAGCCAGAAATATGTACTGCGTAAAACCGAAACAATGACTCAGTAACCATACTTAATGCACAGTTATATTTAAATGTACTTCATCTTTTACAACTTCATATCTTCTAGGCTTATAAAATAATAATCGTAAGCCTGCTACAGCCAGATATCTGTAAGCAAGATGCCTTGAGACAGGAGTGCAACAAAGATCTTGTAACAGAGAGAGACAAATGACAAGTATGAAACTATAGTGTTGTGTACATAACAGATAATCATCTGACAAAAACAAAATTAAACACTGGAGTGACAACAGAAATTAGCACACTGATTTACCAGCTCTCCATTTACAAAGCAAACACCCTGTAAAATAGCACTAATTTGGCATTAGCTTTAAATAAAGCAGAATTATTAACTGATAATACCAACTTAAAAGAAAACTAAGAAAGGATCTTTCAGAGAAGCAAACACTTTAAAAATTCCATTACAAAGGCATGAAATGGAACATCAGCCCACATGAGTCCTGCTAGTCCCCCATCCTGGCTCTCACATAAGTATTCTATTGAATCCAAATGGCAAAGGGACCTGGTAAAAGCCAACATTAATTGAGACAGCTGAGTGAGACCATTGACTAAGGGGCTGCTAATTGGGTGAAAGTGTTTGCAGGTTTGAACTCACACACAATGTACTATGGGACAGTGGAAGTGAAGGAAGCAGGAGATGAATAGAGAAGACGGCCAGACTATCTCATTCCTTGTTATTATTAGTTACTATATTCCAACAATGAAGTGGCCTTAGACATGTCATTACATTTGTGTCTCACTCAAAGGTCTCTTAATGGGACTTAAACTTTAACTAACCTCTAAAGGTGCCATGAAGGGAGTTAATTTTTAACAGACATTTTGCAAGAGATCCATTTAGTGTAAGTTTACAGATTTGTGAAATGTCCATTACAAATGTTCTTGTAGTAATAACTGCAATTTAGGATTGCAATGGCCTTGGACATAAAAGACAAGTGTTCCTACAAACCATCTACAGATAAACTACTACTCCACTTCAGAACTGCAGCTCCAGCTAAATTGCCTGTCTTTCCATGTCAGAGCATCCACCTCAAAAAGGGGTTCCAGTCTGTGGTTTCAGAGCCACCATAAACAATTCCCTACAATCTTGACTTAAAATTTAAGAGTTCAGTGGTTTTTACAGTCTGACTATAAGGTGCTGTGATCCTACTAAGTGTAAGGTCCTACTAAGGGAGTTCCTTGCTAAGTACGCTGACAGTTTTGGGAGCACCCGTATAATCTATTTGCAGTCTTTAACTCATTTAGTAAAGAGGCAACCTTGATACCTTGGTGTGCAATATCTAAAAACTAGGATCTGTACGCCCACAGCTCCTTACTTTAGATCTTTTCAGGAACATATTTCATGTTTGCTAACACTCTTCTACTTCTAAATCACTTAGACATCATCAAATGTTTTGTCTAGCTAGAAAACATGATAAATCATCCAGAATCTTACACTTAAGAGGAGAAGATTATATGGCTATTACCTCAAATGAAAATGGGGAACACGACAGTTGGGTTTTCAAGCATTTCCATTTTTTCTGTAAAATTATATGAAGGAATTTAATTTGCTAAGACTTCAGATGACTGAATAGCACCTTGCAAATCAGCTCACTCAGGAAGCCCAGACTCGCCAAATAGGGAGCAACTTGTGCCAAGTACTGTATGTTCCAGCATTAAAGGCACATCTGTCAACAAGAGGCATGCTTCTCTCTCTATGCAGAATACTAGTCTCTTCTTCGCGCTCTAGCCGGAAAATGATAAAAGTGTGGCAGCGCGCCCTAGCTGGAGCCAGTACTATTCATTGAGAAAGAGCATTTTCCTACTTCTTCCAAGAGTAGGAAAGCATACTCTCAGCAAAGAGTGGGAAACATCAGGGTCCTGGATATCAGGACTAAGGTCCAGGCCCCAGTTTAATTTAAAAAGGTGAAGATGGTGGCCCAATGAGTAAAGTTTTCGGCCTCCATGCCTATGATGTGTAGACTCACACTGTCTCTGACCTGTGTGCATGCTAGAGGACTACCCTGATATTGTCCTCCTTTTCATCTCCTCCCACTTCTCGGTTAGGGTCAGAGCTGTCCCAGGGGAAGCTCAACTTCCTGCCATCCCTGACGTGGCAAAGTTGCCTCACTTGCAGGAGATAATGCTGCAGTGCTGTAGCAACAATACAGCAAACTGTGCAAGAATTTGTTGCACAAGTGGCCTGCCCAGCATACAAGCGCCCAGATGATGATACCCAGGTGCCCTGTCCAGGCTTCTCTGCAGTGACACAGAGAACCTGTCAACTATCAACTCCTCCTCATGTCTCCTCTTCTTCCTCAGCTGGATGTGACTTTTTGTACCCTTCAGAGGGTGACAGTGATTAATCTCTCCATCCTGTTCCACCTCTGTGAGTCATCAGGATTTACTCACTCTACTTTGTCTACCAATCTGGATGACTTGAAATGCTGCATATGTGTGTGTGCTAGGATGCTGGTGACCTGCTAATCCATCTGCCATCAGCACATGCCATTCTTGTAACCCTTCTCCAACTGTTTACTCATTCTGGTGTTTCTGTAACAGGACTTACCCATTTACTCTCCTAAAATACTAAATTTAACACTTCTACTACAATTCTCCACAACACCACCAGCTTTGGTGGGTCATTTGTAAGTAGCATATGGATTTTTTTTCTGTTGCTGCCGTTGTGTAACCATGTTGCCTGGGTCAGAAGGATGAAGCTTTTTTGGTTATGTAAAAGGAAAAGGGACAGGACCCTGCCTGATATTCTGGAAAATGAAGTACACCCACAAAGTGAGTGTACTTCATTTTCCAGAATGAAGTACATTCATTCTGGAAAATGGTATCAGCTGATGATGCCGAACATATGGGAAATTAAAAGTAAATTTGATGCACCAGATAAAACACTCCATAGCCAGAACAAGTGAATATAGCCAGGAGAGATCAGAGGTAATGAATATGAGAAGGAAATCAGCAAGCAAAGTACAGAGCAGGAACTCTTTCTATTTCAGGTTAGCCCCTGAAGAAGACAAAAGAAAGAAGGAAAGAGATACCAGGCGAAGAACAAAGTGTGGACAAAGGGAAGTCCCTTTCAAGCAGAAATATCTGTGAGCACCCTGGAGGGAAGGTGAACTTCTCACTAAGGGAAGTGCAAGTTTGAAATTGAAAAAGACTAGGAAACAGTGTTCGTGGCAAACAGAAACACAAGCTACTGCATACCTTGCATATGACATTATCTGACACAATTGTTCTTGGTCAGATTACCACAATAACAGAGACAGAATGACCAGCCCAGCACTCAGCCCAAAGGGTTTTCCAGAAGGAGGTTTGCTGGAGGCATTTATGTAGGCAGCCACTCACTATTCTACCTACAGTAACAAAACCCCTATTCATGTTCTTGTCTGCCAATAAATACCTTAGGGTTCCATGTGGGACCCAAGTGCACACCTGAAATTTGAAACACGTGCTTCCCTGAATAGTTAATAACCTTCAGCACAAGTCAAAGTCCTCTGCTGTAATGTATAGAGCAATATCAAGGTTTTATCTGGGTCCAAAAGCTGCTGTAAGATGTGTAGAAACAGAATGTATACAGTGGGTCAAGTGTGATAGTTGGTGAGAAAAGAAAAAAAAAGAAAAGTGATGTCCAGAAAATATGAATGCAAGATAATGCAGCACAAAGGTAAGGAACAGAGGGTATAGAGAGAGAATAAGCACTTCCATCTCCTAACCTCTGATATTCCAACTCTATTACAGCACCTCTCAAGTGTCTTGCTCAGTTTTCCCCTTGTTGTTCTCCCCACTCCCCAACCACCACTTGAGTCAAATAACTGCGTTCCGTTTCCCTCACCTAGTTAGTTTTAGGAGACTTCGGGTTTTCCCAGACTGTTTAGTTCTCTTGAACCCATCCAACAAAAATATAGGCATATTTATCCAGGATAATATAGACATTTCAGTACTAAATGCTTAATTTTAGGGTTCATTGTTGCTACCCGCCAAACCTGATGCATTTCATACTCTAATAACTGAACCATGAAAATTACAGCTAATTTTGAAGCATTGCTGGGGACGGGAGGGAGGAGGAAAAGAACTCTGGAATTACAAAATTACTAGCAGTCTGGTTAGAAAACCAATGATTTTCCACATCTTGCTCTCTACAAAGAATACATGTGAATACAGTGACTTTTATTCTTTAGGTGTCCACTCTGGATTGCTGACCCTGTTCAACTTGCTGCTTCTTTGCATTTAATCCTCCTTTTAAAAAATTTGCTTAACTACTATTTCTAGGAACGTTTGACATCCTGAGCAAGGGCAGACAGAAATCTCTAACTGTTGTGTCATAAGAGTAAACGCAATCTGTTTTCTGCAGCTTAATAACCATTTTTTTCAGTCTAGGGCGTGAATCCAAAAGATAGAGAGTTATGACCCTAGTCAGACTAGTCTCAGACCCAGACTCCTTCCCCATCTGTACTGAAGACACTTTGTGCCTGACGGAAAGAGGAAGACAGTTACGCAAACTGAATTTAAAAAAAAAATTGTCTAGATGGAAGAATAAATGCTAAATTCCAAGGTAAAAGAGGATGTCAATTCTGACACATACATGAGGATAAAAAGGGAAGAAAATATATGGTGTTAAACATGCAAATTGCTCAAGTCACTTGCATTCTTTAACTATTCCCTCCTTTTGTGTAAAGAAAATTATTAGTCACCTCTTCCCAGAAGTGACTTTTTTGTACCTAGAAATCATAGAGCAAATCCTGCTTGTATCTGTCTCCCAGTATTTCCATTTCAAGGCAGAATAATAGGAGAATATATTCCTAGAATGATGGGAAATGATCTCATAGTACAGGACGCTGTGCCACAACTTCTCTTTAATTCTGTCTTTTACTTGCTGTGCATGAAATTAGTTTCACCTTCTAAAAGTTCCAATAATCTGATTTCCTGAAGAAAAACAACCTGGAGAGTAAGTTGTAGCTCTTCTGAATTAGCAGTTCCAGTTCATGTATTGGAACAGGATCCACAGTCTCTGTCCCTGTTGAGCAAATGAGTTAGGGCCAGATAATCTGAGGCCAGTCCAAAGACCAATGAAATAAAAGGAAAACCTCCTTTCTATTTCAATTAGCCTCAAATCCAGCCCTCAGGCATTGCGCCCAACCCAAGTCCAACCCCAGTTTATGCTCTCTACTCTGTCTAACCACATACTGTCTTGGCTCCAGGTATTGCAAACCTGAAGTGATGAAGGAGGTACTGAGCTATTCCCCGATGCAAACATTGCAAAACATAGTGTTTGTGCATGGCTTTCTGCTGGCCTCTGTCCCCTGGAGAATTTCACCTCTATATTTATATCAGGATCAAAACCTGAACTCAATACTGCCATAAGGAAATAATTTTTGTTTTCTCAAATATCTGGATCTTTTAAGATTTTTGAACTCAGTTGAAAAGTGAATAAGTAACATCTGTAGAGTGATGGAAATATCACTTAAGTAAGCTTTTGGTCCAGAGTCTTGGAACTGGATCCAAAGAAAAATAAGATTTTGTATCTTAATCATAAAAAAAAAAAAAGGAAAAATTAAGTTCAAAATGGATTGTGCTTTATTTCTTGGCTTGCCAATGGAAAAACAAACAAAAAACAGCTAGTCCATTCAAGTGCACGTTATGTACTCATTCCGAGTAGTATGTGTGTGCCAAGAACATTTTCTACTATACAATTCTCTTACTATGTATAACTGTATATTTCATTTTGCCTAGAAATAACCTCACAGCATCACACAGTAGAAAAACAATGGCCAAGAAAATTAACTACCCACAAATCAACATTGCTGCATGGGCTTGCAAGCCAGCACTTCAGATGATTGGGAAATCCAAGTCTATTTTTAATGTCATATTTGTCCCCCAACCATTGCTTCATCAGCACGATAAACATTATAATTTGTGGCTCAAAAAAAAAAAAAAAAAAAACCTACCCAGGCAAAACCATATTTATGCAACTCTATAAGCATCCAGAATGGAACATGTGTATCCATAAATTTAAACAAAACAGTAATAAACAAACAAATGAGTTGCCTTCACTGTTTTCATTTATGCTATGCTATGATATTATCTTTTGGTATTTAGTGCAACTACAGGACACAAGAATCAAAGCTCTTCAGTTAGTTTGTAAACTCCCACTCGTTGCTGCAAGCAATTTTGTTGTCTGCCCAATGTATTTATTTTTTCTATAACAAAATACACGGTGTGAGTTGTTGAAGAGGCAATCTGTATTGCATTTCACTACTACTACTACATGTAGTGTTTACACAGGCTTTCCTAGTCAAGAAAAACAGCCAATATTGAGCGACAAATCTGAAACACTCTGGTGATCCAAGGTTATATGCTTCATCAGCTTAAACAACCATCAAAAATAAACCTGGTGCCTGAAGCAACTGGAACCAGGAAATGGAGCTGATGAACAGATAGAGTACGTAATAGAAATGGCTACAAAGAAACACACTCTGTGTTACCAGGGTGACGAAATCACAGCAAATAAGTATGAAGAATGAAACATTTACCTACTTGCTGTCACCACAATCAGCCTGTTGTCAACTGTAATCTGGTTTTGTACAATATTTGGACTTTTCACACAGACATAGCATCCACTATCTATGAGACATATTTTATTACTGGATCAAGCCTATGCTGACCATAAGCTGGTTTTATGTTCCTAGTTTAGTTTTCTAGTAGAGAAGAATTTGTCAACATTGACATTTTATCACTTTCAACGGTCCAACAGAGATGATCAAACAACCTTTAGGGAACCCCCTCAAGCAGAGAGTTCAACAAAGACACCAACACTGCATGTCTGCCACTTCATTTCTTTGATTTAGAGACCATAGAAAAGACTGAACAAAATGAATATTCCTCTTCCTTGCTTCAAATGTCCTAAAATAAACTGTATCATCCTAAACTCACAATAGAGGCGCTTTTCTTCAAAGTCTGAAGGGGTCTTTTCCAAGGTAAAAAAAGTTTATGAAGCAATGTGGAGCCATTTCATGCAGTTACTCCCAATATAACACTGTAATTTCTATTTGTTGTTTGCATTAAAGTACACAGTCAGAGACACAACCACTGGAAGGACAGAGAAACAGATTTATCCATTTTTCTGATATACTTCTGTTAATATCTCCCTCAAAGTGCTAGAAAACATCCTAGATCTATTATTCTTCATTCCCAAACTAGGATGTTGAAAATATGAAGAAGAAAAGGAACAGAAAATGACACAGAAAATCAACAAACTTCATCAAATGTGCATTGGAGAATAAAGAAAATTACTTTCTAGTCTCTCTCATCCTCTTCTTGTTTCTCCCAGACCCCAATATCTCCAGTTCTTTGGTCTGAAGTAAACAAGGCTGACAGTTTTGGAAGTCTGGCTTTCCTTTGGGAAAGCCGAGGAGCTCCCTGCTCACCTAGTGTGCAGCATATCTGAAACACTACTACACCTCACCTTGGTTAGATAAAACTGTGCCAAGGTAACTGCTTGCTATCCCCACTTCTCACAAAAAAAAAAAAAAAAAAAAAAAAAAAAAAAAGGTTGTGCAGTAGGCTGTAGGGCTGCAACACGTAGGTGTGTGTGAACAATGGCTTAATCTTGCAAGCTTCTTGTGCAAAAACAACTTCCTAAAAAATTGCAAGTTGATAACTATAATCCAGAGCCCCTGCCACCTTCAGCATTTTGAGTAGAGCCTAAATACTTCTGTAAGAATATTCCCTTTATTTAACCTCAGCAGACACCCTTTACTTGGCAACTCAGCATAAGACCCTGTAGAATAAAACAACACTGTTGGTTTATGAAGAAAAGCAGGTAATTTGGATAACTGAGGGGCAATTTGAAGACCTCTATCCTTTCTGAGGGGGACCAAGCTCTGGCTGGAGGCCCAGCAGGATATTGTGCGTGGCTGTGGCTGTGCCTGGTTGTTTCAAGGCAATTGGTGCATGGGGATATGTGTGGGTTTCTGCTGCGAGCTCTGTTAAAGTTGTTATCCCTTTTCCCATGGACAGGTTTTCTTTTTTTCTCTTTGCCTTGTTTCCTCCTTCTTGCTCCCTTGGCAGCAGCATATGACAATGGTCAAGAATCAAGAAAGAAAGAAACAGTATCTTTCAACATGGAGCAAGAAACATTGCTGGTATGAGGAAAACAGTACTTCCCATAGAGGTGGTCTGCTTCTCACCCTCTGCTTCACTGAGAGAAGCTTTACCCTTGATCTCTCCCTAATACCATTCCCTTCCAATCATCTGCCCAACATTGTTCTAAAAGTTAAAGAAAAAGTGCTGGTATCTTCACAGGTGAAGGTCAGCTGTATTTCCAAATGTAGCTCATTTTTATTCAGCTTCTGATGAGAAAAAAGTTACTTCTAAAAGTTGCTAGCACCAAACTTTCCCTGAAAAGAACTAACATTCTTCTATGTAAAATTTACATTCTTCACTAAGTACAAAACCACATCTAAAATACTGTATTTATTTTAAAGGTGAGGTGAAACTGGGCTGCACTGAGTTATTTAATGACATTAAGAAATAAGAATAATAATCAAAAAAAAAACACCTGACCACGAATTTATAGCACTTTTCTCCCTGTACCTGTGTGACACATAAAAAGTGTTAAAGTTGTCAAGCCAAACACTCAGGAAGTCAGAATCGACAATATACTTGACCTTACTTTGGTCCCCCTATGAATATATAAGATGATGATTACACATTCAGGGTTGGGTTGGTTTTGGTTGGGTTTTTGGGGGGTTTTTTGGGTTTTTTTGAGTGGGCCTTTGTCTCATTTTGTGCATTGAAATTAAAAGTGCTCACAAAAAAACAATGGTCAGTTGGCTGTTTTGACTTATTCTATAGTGTGTGATCACGGCCTTTACATGCTTCACTTCATTCAAAAGCTGTTCTCAAGATAGCTTTATTAATTTCCTCAAGACTTTTCATGTCATATGCAATACAATACTAACGAGTGTTTCATATGTATTAATTATCTTCACAGTATAGTTTCCATTTTGCAGCTGAAATAATGGCAGCATTTCACTTTTTAAGTTGTGACATGTGACTTAAGTTTGTACAACACTTATATGCCCAAAGTACAGATCCTATTGCCTTCTGCTGCACCTCTAAACACGGGACCCAGAAAGAAGACACACAAAATTCTCAGTTATGTTTGTTAAAGTCTGTTTTTAATGACTCGCTTAGTGTCATCTCATGGGAATTCTGGGAGAGAGATGGGCAGAGACCGTCCTTTCTCTTCCAGTAGTCCTCTGCCTCACTTGATGCAGATGATGATCTAATCTTTGAATCCACATCCAGAAGCACTAGTCTTGACTTTACAGCTCAGGTGTATCCTAAGAGCAGACATATCTTGTGTGCTGAAAAATGCAAGGTACTTGTGACTCAAAAACAAACTATACGATTAAAATGCAAATGTGTGACCCAAACTGAAATTGTACATGCAGTCTCAAATTTCACTTTCATAATTACTTGCCTCAAAAACCTCAATAATGTTCTTTTAATGTGGACTTGCACATGTAGTGTGCGAACCAGGACAATATGCATAATATTTTTAGTGGGAAGTCTTGCTGAATCTCTTAGCTTCACTATTACACTATTTTTTTTTAATCAAGCGTACAAAAAAGTTGAAACTGGAGTAAAATGTGATATGGAATAAAAGTGAGAGAGGCAAAATTATATTAGCTAAGGATCAAATTAATCTCTATAAGAGGCCATTATAAGTCCAAATACAATATTAATCCCAGTGTCTCCGACTTGCAGAGTCCAATAACATTTAACCGGTAAAATTATCTTGTCCAAATAATATTTAATTGGTAAAAACATCTTGTGATGAGGGCATAAAATTGTACGTTGCTTTTATTAACTAGCCACTATTTTTTAACTTTATTAAAAAAAATAAAGCTTAAAATAACGTAGGTATTTGACACAACATGAAACCCAGTTTCACTCAACAAAATGTATCTCTGCTAAGCCAAATTCTGGGGTTTTTGACATGAGCAACTGCCATTCACTGTTCATTCCTAAACTGACTTTGTGTGCATCACCAACAAATGTACCCAATTAAGTGAACACTGAACTTGAAGTGTTCCAAGATGAACAAAAAGATGAATTATGCTTAGATTTCTTATAAGGTACTAATGTAGTTATTTAAAGATGGATAAAGGAAAATTCCAGTAGAGTCTACAGAACTACCATGCCAGTGGTATAAACCTGACCATCCCGGACTCCAAATACAGTTAAGAAACCTTAGAAAATTCTTCCTGGTGTAAAAAAGAAAGGTGCCAAGTGGTTCAAAGTTGCAGAGAAGCTTTTAAGAGATTTTTCCAAGCTCTGTAATATTTAGGCATCACTCAATCCCTTGTGAAAATACAGGAAGATTTCTGTCTTGGTGAGAATAAAAATCTCTCAGAGCTCATTCATATGGAATATACAACGTGGTGTCCCTGGAGGGGTCGGAGGCTGCACGCAGCTGCAGCCTGTACTGGCAGAAGGATCCAGGAAGCCCCGTGTAGTGTCTGTTCCTCAGTGAAAGCATAAGCATAGTTGCAGGAAGTTTCTTACTGTACACAGTAACAGACATGAACTCATACCAGAGTCTCAGATCCAAAATCTTCTGAATCTGAACACAGATCCAGAACTGAATGTTAAAATTTCTCCTCTCTTTGTAACTGGCTTAACAATTCTCTCTCTCCTCTTAATGCAAATACCTCTGCAATTCAATTGTTTTTAAGTTTGGAGGGCAGAACTGGAATCTGTGGCTTTCGGTGTCTCTGCAAAAGCCTACCTACCTCTGCATACCTGAAATTTCTTATGAGGATATGTTAGCTAGTTCTCTTTTACTGACAGTAGAAACTAATAGTACATGAATATACTACCCAGGACTTCAAGAAAAGTCTAGTTTTCCCAGTGAACTAAAAAAGTTAAAAAGGTTCTAGATTTAAGTAAGAATGGCTAAATATGTTTTTATTTAGCCTTACCAAATGGAAATGATATTTTCAAACATGGCAAATTATTTTCCAGCTGAAGTAACAGGGCCTAGGCTGCTGCTCCTACATGCATGAAGTACGCTGGTGACTGACCCACTTGTTGCAGTGGTCCAGTATTTTTGTAACTACCCTCTGGAAAAAACCCATGCATTTTCCAAGCAGCAGGAAAACGGATGAATGGCTAGTTCTTACTGCACAATCCCAAAGCAGCATTGTGAAAAGTTAATAACAGGAGCTGAAATTTATTTTCTTCCCGTGACTTGACTAGCCCATGCCTTGGTCATGTGATATCATAAACAACATTTTTCCTATCTGAAATACCAAGGCATTAATAGTGTGCTTTCTACTATTCTGAAATTCAAGACTCCCTGTTGACGTTGCAATATTGCAGCTGTCAAACTGTTAGGCTCTTTCTTCACCAGAATACAGTGCTAACTATCAAAGACTAAACAGAACCTGCTTCTGAATCAAGAGCTTCAATATCAACAGGAACCTCGAGGCAGCTGGGAAAAGACAGTAAGCTGATTTGTTGCGGGCATGCTGAGTGTTGCACCAGACTTCAGCTACAAAAATACTACTCAATCTGAAGGGAGCTGCAGACAAAACAGGACAGACGAGGTAGGTTAGATATGACCCCACTAGACAGCCTCCCAGATCTTTACTCATTTTTAGAACCAGACTAGGACCAAATGTTCTTAAACTCTTGGAATTTCTGAAGAAGTGTTTTTTCAATTCCACTGTCCAGCTAGGATGGGAAACAGAAGTGCTGAAAGCTACAGGAAAAATGTTGCTCAAGCCCAGTTTTAGAGTCTCAGAAAATCTGGAGAGCCTTTATAAACTTTGGATCAGTGACTGCAGCTCTTTCTGAACCAAACCTCTGAACTTTTGAAGTCTGGCCAAGATTCAGATAATTTGTTGACTTTCTCTGTGAGACAGTTAAAACACTGAATGTACATGTCTGCGCGGTTACGACCTGACACTATGTAAAGACGCAGAGACAACTCCCTTCTCACCTGGAGAAGACAGTGATATTGTCATTGGGGTCATTTTCCTTCACCTCAGGGAACCGCCAACACCACATTACATTTGAGCTCAGCAGTTAAGGCTACATGTATCCATTTCCCCTACCATTCCCTGCAAATAGCAAAGGTTGGTAAAGACTCTTTCCTGCCAGTCTGCTTGCATCAATAGGTCCTCAAAGCCTGGAACAGTTTGTCCTGGACACTCTTTGTCCTGTCCCTCTGAACACAGGGACATGAACACTTGATTTGAAAGGCCAAGCTCAGTGCTGTCCCCTCAGCAAGGCATGACCAGCAACACATGACCATTGAATCAGCACCACATGATCTGCGACTTGAGAAACACACTGTGACTTTGAAAAATGAAACAAACAAGAAGCCTAAAACTAAGATCCAAACTTGTACCAAATATTTGCCCATCCATGTTTATAAAACGCTCTACCAAGTGCTTGCCTTTATTTACACATAAACAGATCACAGAAACAGTAAAAACAGAGAACTCAAGTAGAAATAGTTTTCTGTCAAAGTGACCGAAGTGGGTAAAAGTCAGTACTTATCTTTTTTTTCTATTAAATCATCAAGAAATAGCTTGAATAATACTCAACAGTTGTACACTTATACTTTCTACAGTATTCTATTATTTTAATAAAGAGGACATTGTGCACAGAGTGTAATTACTAGCTCAGGACAAAATTAGTTATGCTGACTTAATTGACACTATTTACTTTTGCAGTCCATTGGCAGCCAGCCATTTTCTATGAATACCAGTTCTCCAATTAATCATGATGTTCCTTCAGTTTGCCAGAATTTTCTGCAATGGCAGCTGCTATCTTGCAACAACTATTATGCATATTGGCAAAAGAGCAGTCTCTCTCTTTAAATTTAATAATAGGTCGTTTTATCACTCAAAGCAATGTCCTGAGGCACGATCTTCTGAAACCTCTTTTACTCTCATTGACTTGATCAGATTTTACTGAAAGTCAGTCCTCCTCTTCTCTCTAGTGATGCAATACATCACATAAGAGCTATTAAAAAAACCCCACAACCCTTGATAATCACTCAGTAGTGATTGATAGGTAGTATCTATGAAAAAATGGCATTCATTTCTAATTATTCCATTTTACAATCATTCAACAGTTTCCTGGGGGGGAAAAAAAAAAAAAAATCAGCAGACTGAAGTGTAGAAGGTGAGTAGGAAGAAGTGTAAGAAAAGTTTTACTTTTCTGAATCCAAAAATTTCTGTGGCCCATGCTTGTTCCTCTCAGAACACTGCTTGCAGGAATGAATGCTGCTATAGTTTTCTACAGGAAATCCTCAAACCCACTCATTCTGATGGCATGTTACGATGATCCAAGAAGGCGGTATTTGCAGAATTGAAAACCAGGAAAGAGTACATAGTATCTTGCCGTTGAAGAAATCAGCTGGATGTGGGCCCTCTTTTGACCCACCTTCAGCTTTCAATGTGTGTTCTTGTCAGCCTGGCTAAAATAATATCTTATTATTGTTGTTGTTGTTGTTGCTATTTCACTGCTTAATGGCTAACAGATGTGAGTTGGTACAACCCACTTCCTGTCACTATATATACAAAAGTAAATGTCTCTTTGCAGCTCACATACACAGAGCTGGAAGCACCACCTTCTGGAGATCTAGTAGGATAGAAATAATGGGTTTACTTATACATATATGTATATATACATGTGTATATATATATGCAAACATATACATATATACCTATTCATAAAGAAATGTAAGCTGAGCAACTAATTGATTTCACAAAAAAAATTAAGGAGTAAAAATGTATTTTGCAAATGCATGTGCTGATTCAGAAGCATTACTTAAGTGATATGTTTTGACCATATGTGTCCTGATCCTATTGGGAATTACCCAACTCAGAGTTTGGGCCTGATGGAATGAGGGTGGAATAAAGATGAAGCCAATGACATGCTCTTTCCGTTAGCTGGAAAAACGGGTTAAGAGGAAAAAAGAGACCATGCAAAGTGCATATCCTCTGTTAAATTTGCTGCACAGAAACACATCGTGTCTCAGGCCCCAGGAAAATGACTTGCTGTAATACAGTTACATCTGGGATCCTCTTTGCAAAAGATGCCTAGTCCACTGGATTTTGCTAACTCTTGGTGTTTTAGATACACTTAATTCAATTCAATTACTACTGGAAGAGAACATGAAACTGGTGTTTAATCTAAAAAACCTAATTGTTAATGAACACATATGCAGTCCTCCACTAGCTCTTATATTATTTTCAAACTTTTCTGTTAGATTACAAACATACACTCTTCTTCGTGTGTTGGCATATATATAAACACAAATATACACATATGCTTCTACTCAAATATGTATTCTTATATCTGTTATAATTGACAAAAGTTCATGATCTGAAGTTACACACAGCTTGTCTAATGCTGTTTCTATTCTAATACACCAATAAAAACAAACTGATATGAGAGAAAACCTAAAGAAAACCTTCAGTTTTCTGAATATAACTGAACTGCTCCTCAGAGTACACGCATCACCGTTCTGCTGGAAAGCCAGCTGAGACAGGAAGCATGATAGAATCTGTGCTGTACACACTATTCCTCTGTGTAGACTGAACTCCAAATTAGGCCTTGCAATGAAAATACTGAAATACTGAGGTACAGTTTATAAGGCATAGGGTGTACCAGTAGGTGCAAAGAGAGGCACTTGTGTTATTAAACACTACTAACCTTTGGGAAGGGATTTGCAAAGCCACTGCACTGTCTCTGCTTACCTGCAAATGCTCATATTCATCACAAACCCCATTTCCATGTTTACTAAATTACAATTTTCTTTGTTTCTCCCCAGGTAATGCAGATGTGCTAAACATATTTGGCAACGGGGTGTCCCAAAAAACCTGCTATGGGTTATCATGCTTCCCACTCATTAGGGCAAGGGTTGGATCCAGAGAAAGTCAGCAATCTTCTGATGAAATGAAGTTACCTTGTAACTTCACTTATGATCACTTATGGAACCTACTGTGTTTCACTTAAAGCTGATGAGGTGTTTGCCAGATCCAGCATATGGTCCTGGGGTCAGAAGTGGAAGAAATCATAGAAGAAATAAGGAGAAAGTGATTAGGGATGGAGAATAAAAAACCCGAAAGACATCTCTTGGCTCTCATGGGATTCACAGCACCTGATCCAGGACGTACCCCACCTGACTCTGCTGTTTTGAAGGCAAGGCTGTTATTCCTCCTGCTAGTCCTGAGCATCAGGGCCAGCATTTGGGATCCCTGGCTCTCAAGGCAGAGCTTCCTAGACCTCTGCAAATGATCTCAAAGCCTGAGAGTCTGAATGTTACCGAAAGCTCATCTCTGCTCATCCATTGTTGCAGAAGCTTGTTCATCACTTGGGCCCGCTTACTAAGCTAAGAAAATCATACCTGTAGCTCTCCTTCAGGTACCATACAATAGATTCTGCTGCAATGTATCCTGTTATAAAGCCAGTGTAAAATATATTTATGGATCTTGTAAAATTTTTCTAGTCTTTCTAAAACATCAATATTTCCAAAACTTTACTACAGAGAAAATAAAACATTTCACCTCAGAGAATGTAGGTGTGTTAAACAAGACCCCTAAAAAGAAGGTAGAAAGCAAATAATGTTTAATGTATATTTTCCTATTGCTAAGCCATTTTCACATTAAAGCAGCTGATCTGCCTGTCACTCTCAACCTCACTACCAAATTCCATCCAAAGATTCTCATGATCAAGATTTGTCAGTGGATGATTTAGTTCTGGATTGATACAGATGTGATCCTTCCCTCAAAACCTTAGCAGCATTTTTATATATTCCTTGTGACACTCTCCAGAAAGGCTCCCATCAGCCTACGAGCCACATTTGTGTCTACAATAATGCATGTGTTAACAGAAACTCAGAAACATCTTTTTTTTTTTTTTTTTTTTTTTTTCAGCCAATTCTAAACATTTGCAAGTAGATACACCCATTACATTGCAGAACCCTAGTTCAACATTATCATCAAGTGTCTTGTTCTATGACCTTGAGTTAGATGGGAATTTAGAGATCAGCCAGATGTTTGGTATCTCAGTCAGAGATGCAGGGAGTTCTCCTCTCTACTAAGGAGTGAAATAGGGAATGGTGGAATTTCAAGCATTTGGCAATGTGTTTTCTTCTGTATGACACAATACTAATTGAGATAAACAGACATACTCCAATAACATCTCTTGCCAGGTCAACTTCCAAAGACTAGTGGTAGAGAATATCCCAGTCAGCAAAATATTTCAAGCTAATGCTTACCTCTGAGCATATGTTCAGTTTCCACTCATTTTGACAGGACTTAAGAAAAGGCTTTTTTAGTTGAGGGTTGACATATAAAAGTGGTTAAGTACCTTTCTGAGTTAGGGCCAAAACTGGAATACACAAATAAAAATTTAAAAAATCCCATCCAATGTACAATACACTCCCATTCCACTCATTACTTGTTTAGACATAAAGAAATACAGTCCAAATACTCATGCTGCATATTGACTGCCTACTCTAACACAGGTCAAAATGTCCTGTTTGAAAAAAAAAAAAAAAAAAAAAAAAAAAAAAATTGGATACCCTGCAAGTTTCCAAGGCTTATCTTACTGTGAAGTAGCTACCACGCATGGGAATTTTTTGTTATATTTTCTTTTAATGAGTCTTGTAAGCAATTGTTTCACAATATAGTCTGAAAGGCTAGAACAATTAAATGACTACAGATGTGTCAAACGATGCAGGAAAACCATGAGACACTTCCAAATGAGTAGGCGGAGGGTGTGAGGAGACCATATCCTGTAATATATGAATCTCAGATTCTTTGGCATGCAGCTTATTTTTATGGAAATGTCCCGGTAAGAATGGAACAATCTAATGGTTTTCAAAGTATTTTAAATCAACAGCATAAAAGCACTGTTGAGAACAATCATTTTTTGCTGTGGTGATTTTGAATTGGCATGGGAACAGTATACTAAAGAATACGCAAGATCTAAAAGGGCCAAATTGTAATTGCATTCACAAGCTCTAGGTGAGAAACAATTTCATAAAGATAATAGAGTTCATTAGTGCAAGAGGCATAGAGGAAATAGTGCTGGTTGCTTTAATCTACTTTTGCTGACACTCGGTTTGGATCTCAGCCACGGTGACAGCTTGCAGCAATAACAGGGTTGCTCTAAGTTATGCCATCTTCAAATGGGCCTCTGTGGAGGCTTGTCCTGCAAGTCATTACACAGCAGCCACATTTGTCACTTTGTCTTCTGAGTTTCCTAGTCAGTAATTATGTGAGGACCACTTCCATTCCTTTTCTCTCCTATTTTATCTAGTAGCTGCAAGTTTGTGGCCCAATCAAAGTCCTAACTTGGACTGAGCCACCCTTGGTAACACCTGTGGGAGGAGAAAAAGGGGGGCTCTCCTTGCAGTGAAAATCAGATGGTAGCTTCCTTCATGCAATGAGGCCCCACACAAAATGGTGTGCCAACACTACCTGACTACTAAGACCAACACTGTTGGATGTGGTAATAACTCCATGTGTGAGCAGAAGAGGGAAATAGGTGGGCAGGCAGGGACATGACAAAGCTCTCCTGCAGGAAGCATCAGAGTTCAAATCATAGAGACATTGGAGGGATACCTCTCTGCCTGGTGTTGTTCTTTTGCCTCATGCATAAAGAAGATGGGTTAAGGCTGCAAAATCCCAAACATGGCTTATTCTCTACAGCTGTAAGGGGTTTTCACAAAATAAATAATTTAGCAGTCTTTGTTTAAAAAAACAAAACAGAAGAAAAACCACAAAACAAAAAAAACCCGCCAAAACCACATACTCCAATCACTGAAAATAAACTAAGGTTAAATTGAAATTAGTTCTCATGCACTACTGAAGGTTCAGGGAAAACTGTCAGGCAAAAATCAAACATGAGAAAAGTTGATCTTAGGTGAGCATGTTTCCCAGCAGCCTATAGTCAGAGAGTCCCTGGATTAATAACACTGCAGATCATTACAGTATGCCACTGTGAGAGGAAAAGTTACATGCCTGAGTTTCTGAGCTTTTGTGCATTAGCACTGGACCTTAAAAGAGAACAAATGTCTTACCAAAAACACTTGGAGACTACTAGTGCCTGAAGAATAAGCCTCCACTACTTCAAATATCTTCTTTTCAATAAGTCCCCTTCCTCCCAGTTTTTGAGAATGTAATTAAATATTCTAAAAGTCTGTGTGCTTATATAAAACTGTGTTTTATATAAAAGCTTTTATTTAAAACTCTTTAACATTATGTCTATAAACAGATGTAAACTGGATGTTAAATGACATACATCAAATTTGTATGATTAATTTGGTTTACACTCTGTGAAAGAGTCTGTCTAGAAAAGTGTTATATAAAATTATGTTGCATACAACTGTCAGCAGCTACTAGTTACTGTACTATCTTGTGAGTATATAACAGGAAAAATAAATCAGGTCTAGCCTTGTAGTCATCAAAGTAATGTCACTATTCATAGAGATCAAGTAATAAGGGTATTTTCTGCAATTGTTTGCTTGGGATTGTAAAGAGGTCTCTGGAAAATTTCTTCTGCTATTCAGACAAATACAAAGGAAGGGGTCCCTTGTCTCGCCCGGTCCAGCAGCAATGTCCTATTGGAGAACCTGAACCTGATGAGGAAGTCGCAGCAAATTCTGTAATAATGTCACTGAAAGAGTGATTCTCATCACCAAGAAAAGTAAAATATCACATGCAAATGCAGGACAAAATATGGCCCTACAACAGATAGAACTACATAGCTGATATCAAGAACAGCCCAATTACCATACCATTACTTTATAAGTATTTCAAACATATGCAGTAGAAATAAAATTGTTGAAGTTTAACATTATCATTTCCATGACATTGACAGCAGCTAAAGAAGTGTAGATTCCCCATGGAATGGTCCATTACACAGCCCATTTTCAGACTTACTCACATACTTGTAATGCAAATGAGACAAACTCTGACTTCAGCTTTTCTTCCGCCTTTTGAGAACTGGGGCTTTATCTGGATCTATTTTCCAGTTCAGAGAAACTAATGTAGCAGACAGTCCTCAAAAACAAATTAGGTTTGGAGTGTTTTATAATGCAAATGGTAAAATGGCAATCGTTTTCAGCATTTCACTTTTATTATTATAAAATATAAAACTAACTTTATGTATGTTTTTCCCCATTATCCACCTGTCTTTGGTGGCACATGATGAATTAGTTGAGAGTATTTTTCTCTAAAACTTTTCTCTAAAACTGGATAATTGCTTTTTGATTTGCTTAACTATAAATGCAACTGAGGACATTATAATGTAAACAGATGTATATGTATTATATGAAATATCATACTTGAACACTAGCAGAATCAACTTTGGATGTGATATTTTAAGTGGAAATTTTTTCTTCTTTACAAAAAAACCTTCAGAATTTATATATTTGTTACAGTGAAGAAGAATTGGGAAAAGCTGGAAATTAGTAAATCTGTAGGAGAAAGGTTTCCAGGTACAATCCTCTGCTATTAGCTGCTTTCAGATGACATCTCCTTGGCTTACCAGAACACACAACCACCTACGTATCACTGTTCTGCATTTACAAGATGTAATGCTTTTCATTCAAAAGAACCCAAAAGCACTTCACAGATTTAGAGTTAGCCTTGGAGTAATTTTATACGTATGATCATCCCATGGACTACTCCTGTCTTTATAGAACTGAAATGAAAAATATATGAGCTGTGTACATGTTTCTGACTCACAGCAGAAGCCTTATCTTCTCTGAAAAACATCAGGGAATGCAGAAACCCTGTACAGCTGCTTAGAGAAGCATCACATCTACTTTTTATATACTATATTTTCAATAGAATTTTGTACATCTTCCCCATGGAAAATAAGAATCAGGGAAATAAAAAAATCTTCCCAAGATCACCAAGCAGGCCAGCAGCTTGCTTCACCTGATGGGAAAAGCAAAGATGAGCTTGAAAACCAGGATCGCACTTCTGGCTGAGCCTTCAGGCTAGGCTGAGTCTGGTCCAACCTGTGTGGAGAGGATGCCCTTGGGTCTACCTGTAGCAGGGATCCTCTCCCCACAGGAGAGGGCTCTGGGAGGCATCTCTGTCCTACATAGAGTGGCACAAGCTGCTTGCAACCCTGTACATGAATTTCACCCAAACCTTTTGTGTAGGGTTATTCCCCTTGAGTTAAAGGTACTCTAACACTTAAGCTTGCATTGCCCATGGCTGTTACATTGTCACTTCTGTAGGTGACCAGATAGACCAATTTTCAGCATCTATTCCCTTCTGTTTGCTCCCTGCCCTGCTGCCACCTTCTGTGCTATTGCCTCCAGACAGCTGCTGCTGTTACAGCCAATTCTGCTACTCATCTGAGCTATTAGCTGAAAAGAGACTTTGCCGGCTTTGCTTTCTAGCAAGTCCCCTAAACCACTATAAACTGGGTGTCATATGGCTGAAATAAAATTTAGAAACTTTAGCACATATTTACATGCAGAAATAAGACACTATAAGCATTTCATCTCTCAGGGAACAGTGTTTCAAGGCTCTTTCCCACATTTCAGAGTTATAAAAACTTATATTTTATAATGAAAAATTGGGAAGAAAATACTGAGTAAACTGTCAGCAAAAATAAAGTGCTTTCTCAAAATTTTCAGTAGCCATGAGAACCAAACCCTAAAATTTAATGAATGAAAGTGATGTTTCTCATGTCTGGTAAAGCTACACATGGAGTTTCTCTGTTGGTTCAGAAAATAACTGGTTCCAAGCTAAATTAAACAGAAATTACTCCATTGAAGCAGGTTATAAAATAGTGAGCATTTTAATGAGAAACTTTGAAAAAAAGGTCAAAGATTTTTTTTTAACTTTATCATAAAAGTTCCATAGTTTTTGAATTTGTCATGAAAGTTCTCTTTTCCAGAGAAAAGCAGAAACTGTTTTTGGAGAGAAGGGCCATTATCTGGTAATGAAATTAAGAAAAACTAAACTTTCCGTTAAAAAATTAACATTTTACTGGGAAAAAAAAAAAAAGGTGAAAAAGGACAGTCCTTTTTGGTTGGAAATGTCTTGAAATAAGAATTTCAATTCACTTTCCTATGAGGAGTATAGTACACTTGGATTAAGGCTATATACCAGATGTATGATACAAAAATGTTTTTGAAAGCATAACACAGACCTCATAAGACAGACGGTTTGTAGGAAAAGTACCTAGACTTTACATTGGAAAATAAAACTCAGCAGATGTCCATGCCATTGCCGGATTTGCTCAGTCTTGCAAATCAGGGACAACAGTCTTCTAAAATTGATCTCAGCTTTGCATAGTATATAAAAATATACAAATAGACAATATAATGTGTATGTTTGTTCATTTCCTATCTGACTTCACTTCTTCAGTCAGCCAGCTTGACTTCAGATGAAACTTGTGATTCATTTTCTTTCTTAACCACAAGGGCTCCATGGATATCTAATTAAAAATGTATTTTCCTGGCTATGCTATACTAAATACGTTAAGTATTTGACCAGATGCTGAATACTGGCCATTTTGATCAAAGAGATGGAGAAATTTCAGTACAAAAATATGGCAGTGTTAGAATCTTTGTGAAGTATCAACATTATAATTATACAGGAGAAGGGTTGTATGTCTAGTTCCTCAATGTATTCAACAAATTAGCAGACATTTGAGAAAAAAATAACTCACTGCCTTTTTTTTGCTGTTTTGTTTTACTCAATATCTCATATTGAGTTATTCTGTATCATTACTTAATGAAGCAGCACTGATTTATTGCATTTAGTCTGATCAAGTTTTATGTTTAAGGGAAGGATTGTCCACTTATCTTTTTAGAATTTATGCCTGGACATATATAAGCCATGCACCAACACAGGATAAATTAATTGTAAAACTTTTCCCCCTAAGCCAGGAATCAGTAATGCATGGAAGTTAAAAACTCTCAAGAATCTGATTCCCTGATGTTTTTCAGAATCAGTCTATCAACTGAGATTAATAGGATCTAATTATTCATATTTTGCTCATTTTTACATTTAAAATTTGCACATAAGTCACATGCATATTCCCTCTTTTCCCCCCAAAAAAAGGATTTATAAAGTCCAAGATTTTCTAAGGTAAAATTTTAAATGTTTTTCCATGAAAATGAAGGGGCAATTAACTATAAAAGCTCATGTCTTGAGCAGTAATGTCAGTTTAAGAAAGTTCATGAATACTGAATACACTAACAATTTAGCTTTCACCTTAGTTTTTTATTTTGATGATGAAATTAGAAGATTTCTGTGATGGGTTGATAATTGTAATCAATACATAAACACTATTTCAAAAAACACTGAAAGCCAACACGATCTTTTAAAATGTTTTTACAAATAACTGGACCATTGTAGGCTTTAAATCAGTGTACTTGATACACATTTGGGCTCAATTAGGGCTACGCAACTTAATCTTATAGAACATTTTTTTTTAAAAAATGCCACATAAACAAGCTCCTGCTAAATATTCTGAAATTTGGAATGCTTTTTGTCTCTTTCTCCTTTTTGTGGACTTCTGTAATCAGAAACATAAAAATATTTGGGCCAGTCCTGTGGTGGTTCTTCAGGCATAAGTCTTATTGACTTAGGCTTTTGCTGGAGCAATGAACTTAGGGCTGTTCCCACACTACAGTGCATGGTGTTTTCTCAAGGGTACTGAATATATCTGTTAAAATTCTTTCTTGTTGCTCCCATAAACACTGTCTGAAAAATAAAGTTTTCTATTATTCTATGAATTAAACATATATTAAGATTATTTCTGAATGAAACTATGAATATCCACTTAGTGCTGTGAAAGATACAAAGCAGTTCAAGGTATTAGAGAAAAGATTATTGTCACAACACTGCCTGAAGAAGTCTGAGGTTGAACAGAGGTTATTTTAGAATAAAAACCAGAAATTAAATCTTCTAGAGATTAGAAGTGGCATTCAGAGTCTTCCACATTAAGGTCACCAGTTCAAATCTAGTGTAGGTCACTTACCAAGTGGTCATTACCAAGTTCGTGGTTGGTCAATGGACTGGTGATCTCATGAACAGGAATCCACACCACTAAAACCTCTGCCACAATTGGCACCTTTACTGGATGCTTCACTAAAGAAACAAGGGACTGAGCTGAAGGCAGAGACAGAATAATCATTTCACCGTAAGAGGTGACTTCTCAAAAAACAGGTTAGTAGGATTTACGGTAAGCTTGTCTTAGCTGGAAGTTACTGTTCACATTTGTAACCAATAATCAAGGCAGAAAATATCTGGGTCAGATTCCTTCTGACTTGTTTTAGTGTTGTGATGCCCAAATAAATGCTAGATAAACAAGTTATTCCTGACTCTTTCATCAGGGTAGTGATTTCTGTATTACTTCAAGAGAAGATGACCACATAATTATCCCCATATGGAACCCATTTCTCCCTGTTTCCAAATGATAATTTTAGATTTTGATTTCATTGCCAGGAAGAATATTCAGTTCACAACTAGATGAAAATAGGTTTTCTAATAATACTTGACTTTTCATATTTTCATACACAAAAGGATGCTCCAAACATTCATAGAGCCTTTCAGAATAAGTGCAAAGCAGGTGAAATTAAAATATCAGGACTTCACATAGTTAACCATTCTGAGACTATGAAATGCACTGCAGAATTCACTCTTCCTCACAGATCTCTATTTTAGAGCACCAGCTTACTTTGGTATTTTACCGAACATTTGTGAAGATACAGACATGAAAGTATACGTTCCTAACTGACTCTTCAGACTCTGGAAAGTTTGTGATGAGAGGGATACATAGCTCTGATTATCTCACACACACTGCAGATCTCATTACTCCATAGTCCAAGAAATAAAGCATTTTTCCCAGATTCTGTAGGGGGAAAAAAAAAAAATCTTATAGAAGTTAGAGGCTCAGTGTTTGTTTCTGGGTCACACCAACAGTTAGGGCCTTGTTATAACAAAAAAATACAAGTGGCTATACTGATTCAGACCAAGTATCTAGCTAATCAAATATTTTGTGGTCATAACTAGACACATAAGAAAGCATAGTAAAGTATAGCAGCTATTCCCTCTCCTCATACTCTTTGACCCTGCAGCTGCTTTCAACTCAGCAGATTTTCTGAGCTTGTTAAGATTTAATCTATTCAGGAACTCTGGGGGCCCTCTGTTTCAAATACTTGTCCAATCTTCCTTTGAACCTGTATATATTTCTCATGTCTGCAGTGTCCTATGATGTTCCATAGGACAACTGCTCATTTTTGAAGAGCTTTCTCCTTCAAGTGAATTACCTACATTTGATCTGAACTAGACTCCTACGAGTTTCATTTGTTGGCTCTCAGTTTTCACATTGGAGAAAACTGTTATCACTTTTTATCACTACCAAATCTCCTCATACCATTCATGATTTTGTAGACCTCTATTGTACCCTTCCTGAGGCCAGAGGAGTCCCAGCCTTCTCAATCACTCTTCCTATGCAAGCTGCTCCATACCTCTGGTCATCTCTGCTTTTTGTCTGTACCTTTTCAAGTTCTAATATAATCTTTTTCAGATAGAGAGAGTAGAACTGCACACACCATTCAGGTTGTGAATGAACTGTGCATAATGGTGGTTTACATTTTTTTCCTTTTTTTCTATTCATAAAGGAGCCCAACATTTTGTTTGCTTGCTAAACTTCTACTAAACACTGAGCTGATATTTTGCTGTCTATCACAGCATCAAGGTCTCACTCCTGAACAGTTTAAGTCAGTTCAGAGTCCACTATTTTATCTGGAAAAATGAATTTTATTGTGGACCATGCTACCCCACTAGAGCCAGTCAGGCAAGAAGCTACAGCTTTAGTCCAGTTTGAGCACATGGAGAAATGAAAGATAAAACTGCAAATTAGAATTGGATTGCTAACAAAATAAAACCAGCAGCAAGACAGCTGGAAAGATATACTTTTGAGGCTGACTGCAATCCTTTATTCTGCCTGTCAGCAGTGATTCTGGAGCAATGATGACTGAGCTTGGCCATACAGGAGACATCGTTAAGTGCTGCACTGGGGTTTTAATGCCTATGGAAAAAAATAATTCCAGAGTTGTACATCCAAGAACGTTTTCAGTTATGCATTACAGTTGTGTTTGTCCATTTCCATGACAGATAATAGGAAATAAGGACTTCTCATTATCTTACATAGTTGACAATGATGAAGAAGTTACTGCATTTCACTGTGCAGTACAAACTAACAGCTGTTATTACTGGCACTGGTAAGGAAGAGGAGTATGAAGGTTGAAAGATGAAGCACTTTTCTAAAGTTCCCAAGAAATTCAGTCTGAGTCTGGGATTTAAGAAAGTCATAGTGACTTTTCTGTGAAGAAAGCTTTTGTAGCAGCTGGGACTTTTGGAAGATAGTTGCAAATATTAAAGATCAATTGAGATTTATTGAAACTTGAAATAGCATATCTGTAAGTCCTTTAAGAGTTGGCTATTTTGGTTATTACGATATTCCTATTAAATTCCATTTGAGTGGAAGAACAGTCTTGTTGCTAAGGCCCGTGATTGGCTTTCAGAAAAAAAACTAAGTTAACACAGAATTATTTGGTGTGATCTGGGGCCAGTTATTCAAATTCATTACCCCTCAGCTTTAAGTGTGATTTAGGGACAATAAAAAGGCTTTTCTTGTTTATATGTGGGTTTGTCTCATATTATGGGACTGATTGCATTACAGCTTTTCTAGCAAAAGTTTGCCCATAGAGCTTGCATTTCATAATTATGGTCTTAGTTGCTGTCTTTTCAGCTCGATTTCTCTTTCTACTCATTTCTACACTGCCAAGTACATAGAGTCTCAGTTTCTGTGCACAGTACCACATGTGGCTAGGTTTAAGTATTCTCTTCCTGTAGTGTTGGAATGACTACAAAAACTGCCTTTTCATTCCTTGTCTATGCCTTCAGTAGACTGCCATGGATGTCTCCTCAAAGCCAAAATGGTTGCCAGATTAAGACTGAGGTTTAATCCACAAACTAAACAAAACAAAGCTGCTTATAGACTTTTACATAAAGTGAGCCATTCATAGAATGATGAGAATCTCTTTCAATGCTTAAGATGTCTGCTATTTTTTACATGTATTTGAACCAGAAGCAATAGGTCATGTCCAAGAGTGGGTCTAAGACACATGGCAAGAGCATAAGGGCAGTTTCACAACAGGGAATTCAAACGTTATCTCCTAGCTACACTGGCAGTGACTACTGTAGTAAGATTCTCCCTTGATTCTATCCCCATACACAGCAGCTATTTGAATATTATAAACATATCCAACACATTTTTAAAATCTATAAAACCAAGGAAGAAAAATGAAAGTTCCTTTTAAAAGAGCCTCAGTAAAAGGGGAAACTTCATCAACAGGTTTTACAAACCTGTTGTGGACCCACCCTCCCTTTCCAGCAGAAGAAAAACCTGCAAAAATGTCTGCATAATGCCCATTTCCTAGCTCTGCTATGGGCTTACATCATCAGAAGCACCACAGTTCATGTCTTGTCCTAAAAGATTTCATGTGAAAGTCCAGCTATGGATGAATTCTCTGCTTACATAGAAGTCTCACTTCTTGCCCTCTCTTCTTTCCCTGTCATTCGCTAGGCATTCAGTGGAGAATACAGTTATACCTTCTCTGACTGAACTCTCTGTGACTGAGGTATGGTACAGGCTACAAACCTAGCACACTGCCCATCCTATACACTCCTCTGTAGAGCTCTGTAAAGGATTAAGAAAGGAAAAGCCAAAATAAGCCAACAAAACAAAGTATTTTCCTTCTAAGGTCTCATTGAAGCAGTGGACTTAACAAAACTTCAAACAGCACTTACCTCAGAATTCTTACTGAGGGCCCCTAATTTTTTCTCAAGAAGAAAAACAAAAACAAACAACGGTTTCTAAGCCTGGCCAAACTAATCCTGAAGTACAGGAGAGAGACAACCATCATTTTAGATGATTGCTAACAATTCCTTTCTTCCTAATCTGAAAAGTTCATCTCTAGGCTGAGGCAGGGTTCTCTACCAACATGACACACACTAAGGGCCAGCTTGTAACCTTCTCTTCACATTGGCTCACTGGTTTGTTTACTCAACATTGTCATGTATTAGTTACTTAAAGAAATTAAATCTGTGTTGTAGTGTTCTTTTCTAGGAAAGCATTCCTAGATGCCTGCAACTCTGGTTATCAGATGCTAATAAAGACATGCAAAACTCACACTGAATGAAGCCATTACAGATCATAGTGATCCTAACCAAATACAATTACCTGGCAGGCAAATTGCGAAGTATTATTTTTGTAATACAAAGTACTGCATGAAATACAGTCAGCTCACATGACTGTTGCTATGTACAAACAAAATCCAGATGGGTTCCTCTGGATCTGAATTTTGCACAAAAACAGTTTGTGTTGGAAATAAGTCATCTCCATCAGACCTTCCACAGTGCTATGGCTTCTTTTTATTTGGGTTACAAATTTCCTGAGCCTTGAAAAATATTACTCACCAGCAAAAGCAACATGTTAAATAATCACATTTATTCAGTTGATATTTGTATCACATTGGCAAGCAATCATTCGTCTTCAGTCTTTAGCTTGCACAAAAAAACAGCCCTGTACGATGTGGAGACTTTTCAGAAGTTTCTTACTTCACTCAGGTTGTTATCATGACAGAATCTTGATCTGAGATACTTTGGGCCTCAAAGGGTCTGTTAGCAAAGACTCAGCTGGATGTCAGCAGTGTTATCTATCTACCATCATTGTTTTTGGCTAGGCTACCAAATCATAGGACTCAGCTTTCCCATTGTAAGTACTTTGGCTGTGAGATATCCATCAGATGTTTTTACAGCTCCCACGTTAGCCATAAACACTAGACCAATACTTTAAAAACAGTCAGGAAGATGCGCTGAAGCTACACAGTCATGACACCCACTAATGCTCTAGTGTTGCTTTTGTTCAGACATATACTGAATTCATAGTCCATCAGGTTCAGGAACGGAGAAGAAACTTTCAGCTAGCTTATAATGACCACCAATATTAGCAAAATACACCTATACAGCTCCATATAGTATCACATATTACTCCCCAGAATACCACAGACTATCCAGCCCATCCGGCTTCACCTCTGAAATGCCTATTTCACAGCTGGTTTTAGTAGTGACTCACTCAAAAATGGTTAGTATTACAGCTCATCACGAATAAAGTGAGGCTTGGGCAAATCCCAATGGCTGGTTCTTTGTCTCACAAAAAAATTAGGACACAGGCCAGTCCTTTCCATGCACACCAGCTGTGCACTCTTTAGCCATTGCTAAGCAGACAGATGCATAATCTGGAACTGATAGTTGCTGTCAGTCAGCTGGCTGTTATTACGTCAGGCACAGGATAATCTCCAGGACATTTTACAAGGCAAGGGGCTCTCAAAAGAACTTCTCGACTGTGCTACATATGCAGGGCTCAACGTAGAGAGAAGCCAAACAAAAAAGTTGTTGTTTAATTTTCCTCTAAATAACATGCCACTGAAGCATGCAAAACAAAAGTTTGTAAAACCTTTACATCTGAGCTCTTGTACAGAGTTCCCTAGCAGAAAACAAAAGTCCCTGAGCCCACTCAAGGGGCTCATTTTCCTGGAGTCTGAAAGACCTCAAGTCACAGCTTGTGGAAACCAATGTCACTTCAGTGACCATCCTCCTTTTGCTGAGCTTACTCTTCCTACCTATTGCAGGTCTGGAGCAGGAGCAGGCTCTCCAGGGTTATGCCAGACAGTTGGTGAAGTTGTACCTGCAAAGATCAGAGTCTTGCACAAGACACCTTTGCAAGACTCTACACAAGTAAAGGGACTCACAGCGTGAACAGATGTGGAGTAGCGGGAGCCAAAGGTATTAACACAGGCTGTGCTCTCTGTGCAGAAAGACACACTGCACATAGACTATTCCTTACATGGGGATCTTTCACCTGGCCAGAGCTATAATGCAAGATCAATAAAGTAAATACATAAATAAATAGATCTGTTCCTGTCTAGGAAATATAGTCAGTTTTATGAAATGTCATTTCTGTTTTGGACCTTGTCATCATCATGTCAGTGCTACAGTGAACAGGCTTCTCAAAAAAACAATTAAGTATCTATGAAGATGATTCACAAACTGCCTGGCACCCATCAGTCTTTTGACATGCACAAGCAAATTTTCTAAAGAAAGCGTGTACTTCTTTTTAAAATCTATCTTTGTGTTTTGGGAGTTTTCTTTCATATTCTAGTCCAAAGGGAATGGCTATGTGTGGAACTCTAAGTACTGCTGGTTCTACAGTATTTTTTATATTCCTCAGATGAACTTCTCTATATTTCAGAAATGACATAACATACTAGATATCAGCAAAATAAATTACTCATTTCAATTCACTTTGAGAGTTAACAGGCAGACTTTAAAATACAGCACATATACATAACCTCTCATAGCTAAAATAATCTGTCAAAATGCCATTTATAAGGCAGTTAACTTTCCAGGGAATATTAAGTTTAAGGCATATTTAATACCAATCTTTTTTAGACAGCCTGAACAGTACAGTTTGCATGACCTTTTTAAAATTCTTCATCAGGACATAATATCGCTTAGAAACAAACTGTGCAGAGAGAAATACTTCTTTTGCTTAAGAAAAACCTTCCTCGGAGAAAAATCATGAGGTGGCAGAACTATAAACAGTCTGGCCATGGACATTGGTGCTTTTTTCTGCTTTTTTGGTTTTTTTTTTTTTTTTTTTTTTTTTTTTTTTTTTTTTTTTTTTTTTTTTCTGGCTAGAAAGAGCGACTTCCTGGATTCAGGAATATGTTGTGGACCTACATACATATCTACATATTGTTTCAACCTGGAACACTGGGAAAAACTACAACTGGGAACCTGAACAGGCCTAATTGTGTCTGTGGTGACTTAGTTTCCTTTTAATTAGAGCAGAACGGAAAAATTCTTACCAAATAGTGTTTCACTGGAATTTGATGATTTGGCCAATTTAGAACTTTTCACAGACATGATTTAAGTTCAAAGATGGACTAACAGACCCTAGGCAGGTTCCAAAATGAGTCTCACTGCCAGGCAGGTTTTAAAACTTGGGTTCTTGCTGGCTGCCTTGTCCAGCTTGTTGGCAGCCCACAGAGCAGAGTGCTGCAAAACTGGATTTGCAGGCTTTGGAGATCATCAGCTGTATTTCCCCCAAACAGCTCTGTCCCCATTAATAATTAATAATTAATTCCAAGTGTTTTCCTTCTATTTCTTCAATTGGAACAAACACAAATGTCAAATCAACAAAAACTTCTGAGAAAAAGAATTACTATTTTTATCTCTGTCTGATTCTAATATCAAGGGACACAACTAAAACATTAAAATTCCATTTGGTGGGAACTAAATCATATGGGGTCTATCATCATTCATAAACATAAACCAGATAACATGTAAAAAAAAAAAAATGTCTTCAGCAGAGGATACTTTTTTGCTGATTTATTTTTACATCATGCATTTGTAAAATATCATGATAGGATCCTTAGTCAAAATGCAAAATAAAATCAGTAATGCTACACCACAGAAAAAAGGGAAATCGTTACCACATTTTCCTTCATGGTGTTGGACATCAAAGGTAAAACCAAAGTCCTATTAATTATCATTAATATTTATGCAATACCCACAAGTCCAAACTGACATGATAGCCTGATTTTATTGTGCCTCCTGATTCTCTACCCCAGAGAATACTAATTGGATTAGATGAAAACAAAGAATGGAAAAGAGACAGAACTACAAGCTGAGGTGATATAAATGCTGAATTGAATTGCTGCAGTTTTCAATTTGAATTTATGCATATTAAAAAAAAAAAAAAAATCAGTGACTTCAGAAGTTCCTCTTTTGTTTGCAACTGTTGTGGAACACTCCAGAGACAGATTTTTTTTTTTCCTGTATTTCTATTTGCACTGAGCTCCTGCTTTGAAAAGTTAAAGGACAGCAGAGAATTTCCACCTGTTCAAACAACCTGAGTCAATTCTCTTAAATCCTGTTTGCCACTTAACACTAATGAAAAGTTAAAAACAAACAACAATAAAAAAAGAAAAACCAGCACCAAATAACAAGCTTTTGAACTTACATCTTTGAGTAAAGATAAATTCATTTTTCAGACTAATTTAGATTTATACCTTCTGCCTACCTTCTATGCCTGTAAAATTGTGTGTTACTAGGATTTAATGTGGTCCTTCCTACAAGAAATAAAGATACCAAGAAAACTCAACTACTGCTGTAGCTTTAAAGTATTGCCTGTCAAATACATCCAGAGGAACAATGCCCTAGATATGCCTTTTGCTTTGCCTACCTAGCCTTTCCATCTATTTTCTCCATTGAAACTCTTCCCAGTGGGAATAAAAATGATTCCAGCCAAAAACAAAGCTGGTGTTTAAAGTTCACCTTCACTTTCAGTTCCAGCCATTTCATTTGAAATGATTTTTTGTTCTTTTTAACAAGCAGAACAATTTCAGTGCTTACAAAAAGTGACAATAGCAGTGTTATAAGTCATTCAGATACTAGCAGTCACTAGAAAAGCTTTGTAAATATCAAGAATCCTTCTCAGTACACAGGTCACATGCCAGCAACATCAGCCCTGGTCAGATGAGGTTGGAGCACAACATCTGAGCTTACCTCACAACTCTTTGGCCCTGGGCAGTCTTCTCCAGTGCTCACACAATAGCAATACCACATTAGATACTGACTGGTCTCATTTCATACATGACCTCAAACAATGCTTCAATCATGATCCTGGAATGGCATTTAGCCATAGTGACCCTAGGATTCAGTCTAGATCCTAAAATAAGCATTATAGGTCCCTCCAGGTAATGTTGTTCCAAATAGTCTATACTGCAGCAGATTCCACGGAAATGAAATTAGTTAATCCATCAGGTCTCTGTATGCGCCCCCTGTAGAGTCTCTCTGGAAGTATCTCAATGGAAACGCTGGACATTTCATCTGCCTATGTCCTGTCATGTCCTACAAATCCTATCCAACTTCACTCATACTTGCATGAGAAACCTTGATTTCTAAATTTAAAGCAGCATTTCAGGAACTACTGAATCATCATACTGTAATAGTTACATTTTTATCCCCAGAATTTCTTGTCTGTGAAATGTGTCAGAAACTTTTATTTATAACTCTTAACAAATAATACTGGAGGTGAATTCAAGAACTCCAGGTTTAGTCACATGCCTCTCTCTCTGTTATCATGCCATGAAGTTTCATTATTCCTGTAAGCTACAGAATAGCTTATAAGTTGTACTTTTTTCCCATGTCACAGAATCTGACAAGGAAGGTAAAAATGCTATAATTTAAATTCTTAACAGAAAGAAATGAATCAAGATAGTCTTTTGAAGCAAAAGATTTTTTTTTTCTTCAATGCTCCTGTGTTTTTTCATTGTGAAATTCTCTATCCTCTCCTGCAAGTTAGCATGAATAATTACAAAACTACAGTGACCAGGAAGAAATACCATTCAGCCTCCTCTCTTTTAATTCCAGTATTTTTAATTTCTGCATGAGGGGATGAAGAAGCTTGCTAAAACTGCTGGTTGTATCTGAATCATCATCCACATTCACAGAGGCAACATTCTTCCCTGTCTCAAATAGACATAGGTCTTTCTGCTGACAGTAAAGAGAGGAATTATATAAAAAATATTACTCCTTGAACACAGCAGAATGAATTCAGAATAAGAAATGCTCTTTGACAACAAGGAACTGGGAGTTTGGGGCCTGCAAGGGAACCCTGGGTACAAGAATTCAGTACACATATACCACAGGTAACTACATCATGTATTTCCTTTCCCGCTATTTCAGCACCATAATGAAAAAAAAATTAGATCTCATGGTAAACATGCTGAAGTGAAAGTAGTTTTAGTGTTCTGGTGGTATCTAGAGGACCTCCATGAAATTATCTACTACACAGCTCTCCTATATACAGAGAGTAACAGACAGGTCAAGCCTAGCAGATTGTCCTTTATGGAGACAAAGCAGTACAGTATGGGAGAAAGGAGCATGATTTGTAGATAGTGAATTGTATATAGTTGAATTGACATCTCTTGGTGTTAAAGTAAGATTTACTTACTTTTAATTGATCTGGTTTTGCCACCATTATTTCCATGTGTCATCATAATGCATGTAAATGGCCCAAGTAAGTCCATTAAAATTACTCAGGTGTATATGGTTGACCAAACTGGACACTGTACAAGTAATAAGGGTAATTTATAGTTTTAATTTTAATTGTATTTAGTGGCTAAGATACAATATTTCAGTACAATGGGATTGTGTTATGTCACTCTGCTTCTTATCCATTTCTAAACTTCCCCAATCTTGGAGGAGTTGGCTCTACACTGAGCTTTGCCTTTCTCCTGCAGAAAAGTGGTCATGTAATTATGTTGCACATTAGGTTTTAGGGTTGTTTTTTGGTTTGGTTTGTTTTTTTTTCAGGGGAGAAATGCATATGCAAACAAAGGTGATGCAAGTATTATACAAGTTTAAGAATCCTATTTAAGAATGAATCGTGCTACTGACATTAATCATGTATCATCAGAACTAGGAGGGACAATGATGAAATTGTCATTACCTCATCAGATCCTTGCCACTTCTTTCCTCTCATTTCATCTCTTCTAAGAGGTTTTTATTCAGGGAGTAGCAGACTATTTACATTATCTCTTTCTATTCACATGAAAGTAGGATTATATCTATATTAAAAGAGCAGGAAAGTTTGTACATATTTCTTTCTGTACCTGCTAATGATTTTTAGTCTGATCAGTTGCATTTTAACCTAAACACATTCTGTACTTAAGTTTCCAACTTATTTTCCCTTATTCAGAGTTTATTTAAGGAACAATCGCATGGCAAAAGGGCCCTATCAAAATTCAGAGCTGTTTAATATACTTTTTTTTTTTTTTTTTTTAGTTTTGCATAATATAATCCAAATATCTAGGGTCAGCCCTTCCTTTGTTATTGAAGGAAATGACACAAGAGAATGGTACCCCTGCTCTTTGATGTACTTTCCCAGAAGGGAATATGTGTTTGAAAATACTATTGGTGCCTGATGTAATTTTCAAGTGCACATCAATGATTTTTCTAAAATAATGTGTTTGAAGTTTTCCCTGGGTTTTTAGATTGCCACAGGCATTGAAATAATCTGTAGGAAGTAGACTGCCATAGGCATTGAAATAAGCTGTAGGAAGGCATATTTGCATGTAAGCCATGCTCTACTTACTGCCTAGACTACCTTGTGTAACTTCTTGTCAAGAATTATTATTTTGGGGAAACTAGGGTTAAAATAAGCTTTTACTTATTGCACCACAATATAGATGGAATGTAAGAACAGATTCAAAAGTAGATACTGAAAATTCACACCTACAGGGGTGGCCAGTCAGTATTTAATTCAGATATCATTCAGGGAAGGTAGCAGAGAATCTTTACATGAACTTCACTCTCTGTGGGATTTGCCCTAATAACCTTGAATTTCATACAGTATTTCTGGGCACAGAGTGCATTGGGGTTAACACACCTTAACCCATTCCTTGTGCTTTCCTTGGATTTTTTTTCCTCCCTCCCCAGATCTACAAAGGTCCTTAGACTAATTTATTCACCCTCGAGACCTAAATTATCCCTGTCTTAGCAGCACCCAGTTCACTAACATGATACTGCTTTAGCCTTGTGCCTACCCGAGGTGCAGCTAGGCTCTTGGTTTTGAGAAGCCTCAGAAATCAGCCTATATTCACAACTCTTGTGCCTGGAAAAAAAAAAAAAAAAAAAAAAAAAAAAAATCTTCCTTTCATTGCTACCTAAGATTTAAGCCTGCATGCAATTTGCAAATAATAATAATAATAATAAAGTGACTGTAAGAGACAGAGAATGTTTATTATGACTAGTTTAAAACAGCTTCATTTTCAGAGAAAGCACCCTGGGTAATTCTTGTCCTCCCTCCTCTCTGTGTATACAGCATCCATTCAGGAACAGTGGAGGAGGAGGGAAGAATAAAAGTCGTGGTTTGAAATTTCCTTGATACAAACCCAGTGATTTTATTCACAGTTCAACAAATAACTTGCCAGGGAAACTCCTTCTTCCATGTAGTATAACATTCTGAGTGTTTAGACTGCTTAGGATCTTTAGTTCTTTTAATGAACTATGGCCCTTTTCAGCATGATTTTCTGCTTTTAAGGCAGAAGCAGCTCAGGGTACTGTAAGTAACAATTCAGACAAAAACCTCAAAGACTTGAGTATGATAGAACCAGAAAGAAACTACATGATGAGAGAGAAGTTGGAAAAATAACTACATTTCTCAATGTCTGACTCTATCCTGATTTTTTTTTATTTTTTTTTTAACAGTTGTTTCCCTAACCTCTGACATTGTGGTTACTTCTGTGGGCAATTTCATCAGAAATCAGTTGAAATAAAAGATTAATCCCTTTCCTGACAAATTCCAAAGCATGTGTCCATCAGATATTATTCAGACTAGTGGTAACAAAAAATCTAAACTATAAAATATGCCTGATGTTTCCCTTATACAGAAAGCTATGGGGGGGGTGGGGGGAGGAAAGGCTGTTGAGTACAAATAAAAGTGATGTGCATCCTTAGCAATATGCAGAATTAAAGTAAAGCAACAAAGAAAATGAAGAGCTGGAGTCGAACAAATGAAACCAACAATTTGTCTATATATGTAAAATTCTAAAAAATACAAAAATTACGTAGGACTTGACTTTCAGTTTTGAAAGGAACTGAGTGTGAAGGTGTTTAAAGCTATTTTAATGCTACAGTTTATGCTGCAAATGGCACCTAAGTGACCTCAAAACCTTTGGAAAATCTGTCCTTGGGCTCTTCTGAAGATCCTCTTTTTTGACTGAAAGAGCACTGCACAAACAACCTGTCGAAGCTTCTTTCACTCACCTTGAAAGCCAAACAGAACAAGGTATGCAGGTTTGTATGGGAAAGGCTGCTGATGGGTAGAGGGCAGTCTCTTTTCCAGCATTCTGATTCTCTGTCTTTGTCACAGATAAGTTATTTGACATTTACATGTAAAAACACAACTTTTTTACTCTGATTTAGCACTATCTCTGCCAGAAGTTCTTTATTTAGTAATGGTCAGTTTTTCTGTTTTTGAAGGTAAATTTTCATACTTTTATAGATTAATGTTACCCTTAGTGATCGTAACATCTTTGATTTTAAGTCAGTAGAAAAAACAAAATTTTAACTTCAAATGGTACTGAACTTCCAAGGGCCCACATGAGTTCCACTGGCCTGCATGAAACTGCTAGCAACTGAGTTATTGTAGCCACTCGCATGGATAGCCGATGGCAACAAATCAGTTCACTATTTGTCCATTCAGTTCCTACAATTTGAATGTTTGAGTCCAATGTAAAGGAGTCACAGGAACAGACTTTGTAAGATTTAATGCCCTACTTCTTCATCTTAACTCTCAGCAGACAAAACAGTAACCAGTGTTACTGACTTCAAGATCCGGTGTGCTATTTCTCCTACAGCAATGATAGAGTATTCCCAGCTTTATTTTTAATTGTTTCTGCAAGCTTTTGTGCCTTCTTTAGGACTTATTTGGCTCCTGTATGTTTAACATTTTTATTAACTACATACCACTATAGATGTTTTTCAGATACATTTTCCTAACACAGGTCAGCTCTCCTAGCCTAATTCACAGCAAAACCTTTGAAAACAAAAGTTGTCTTTTTGCTTTTCATAAAAAGGATCATGTGGGATATAGAGCAAAATATGATTATACACTAAAAGGTATTGAAAACTGGAGAGTACAAACAATTCTGTTGCGTTAGCAATTTTTCTATTGGCAAACCTAATCTAAAGTTCAATTACATGTGAACTCAATTTCAGTCCAAATTCAGTTTTAAGATTAAACTATTGGATTTACTGCCACAAGAAGAAAGGAAGTGGCTTTAAAATCTTGCAAAAGTATTAATGCTATGCATTTTAATTGCATAAGAGTATATGGTTTATCTCTCCTATGTAATTATTAGGGATGGACTTCGCATCAAATCCACTCTCTGCACAAGTTCAAAACAGGCTTGGTTAACTGTTGGGGTTTTTTTCAGCCAAGAGCAGAAGTCTAATTGCAGACACACCACACTATAAGAAGTTGTTCTCATGATATCTCTTTGCTGGCAAAAGGAAATGAGCATTGGAAAACTCATAAGAAACTCTGGTCATGTAACATTTCCAGCCTGATTTCCAGACCAAAGAGGTTTGGACAAGTTTTGCTTAAGCAGACTAATTTTTGGATGCTTTTCTGAACTGAGAATTCTGAATTTTTTGAGGTTCAGTGTTGGTTGCTATCCATTTGAAGAGCTGTTGGCACTTCTATACATATAATCAACAAAAGCCTTTCATCCAAAATGCTTCCAGCTTGTTCCGTTGTGTTTCTAGTGTATGCTCATAAACTGGCAGTGTTGAAATAAGCCATCTTCTGACAAAAAAACCCCAAACAAAAACAAAAAAATCCCAAAACAACCACCCCACCCAAAAAAATCCTAAAACAAAACACTAAAAGGTGGCAATAGGTTCTTCAGGCAAAAACTGGTCCAATTTTTCGAGAGTGTCTTCATTTAGACAGAGGTAAAGTGCAGATCTGTATTTCAAATGGTACAAAATCTGCTGCAAAGAATCTGTGACAGTGGGGTTTTGGTTTTATAAGCCATTACATTCTAAAGTGCATTTAAACCACCCACCTAGTCTTTACTGTCATTTCAGTGGGAAAAACGTATCCCTAGAGCTGCAAAAAGCTGCTTGAGATTACATAGTTTCCTCTCTCACCAGAAGTTGTCTATATGTGTGTTATTAGGATGAAGGTGAATGGATGCAAATTAATTGTATAGCTGTTTCTGCCCTGGACTCTTCTATTAATTTCTTCAGTTTTTACAGAAAGTATCTTTTTTGGTTGCAAGGTTTTGGGTTTTTTTTAAATGGAGCCCCAGGATAAAGCACTAAGTGTTCTCCTGCAATGGTCAAGAATATAACACCATCTCTAGAATGAATAGCCTAAGAAAGGTCTAAGAAGGCAACAGTTGGATTAGATTGTATTTTTGATACTGATGTCTACATTTTTGAAGGCTTCATGAAGCATTTTTAGACAAGTTTCAAATGTGAAAATCCTAAACTTTCATGTCCTCTCATCACATGTTACAATCAGGTATGATTTTACTGTTCACTATTTTAAAATGGTTTGCATAAGCTCTCTCATTATGCTCTTCACTCATTCCATTTCAAAATTCCTTCTCTTAGGACTATAAATCCAAAAATTTATATTATTTCCTATTGGAATTTTCTAGTTCTCGAAGTATTTTGGTAAGACCATCGCCAAACCCAACCAAACTAACCTAGGTAAAGGATCACCCTAGATCACAGAACAAGGTTAGGGAGATTCAAAGAGAGTTTCCTGTTTGATCCATGGTACACTTAGCAAAGATTCACTGATGAGGTGTTTGTGATAACCAATGTTTTGAGTGGTGTTTTTTGTTTGGTTTTGTTTTGTTTTTCTCTGAATATCTAATGTTAATTTAGAAATACACAATGAGTCCATGGAACCCCAACAGTTTGTTGAAGTTCACCTTACTGAACCTCACATGAGACTATAAACAAGTCTGGTTAGTTTGTTTCTTTCTTCTTTCAGCCCGTATTGTATAATATTAAATCTTTCCCATTTTAGTTTTCTTCCCTAGCTTTTTCTTTGCCCTAGTTCCTCTTCCTCTTAGTTGCAACTTCACACTGTGGAAACTTACAATACTATGACTAACTCAGGAGAGAATTAGTCATAAATTAGTCACTAGCAAGACAAGCATCTTAGCAGGCCCACAATGACTTAAAACTTTAGACTGGTTTCTGGCCCAAGGTCAAGCTCCTAGAGATCCTTGGGTACATAGATCTAAAAAAGCAGTAATTAAAATTATTGGCTTTTAACTGTCCACCTGTATAGTGTCTGGTTATACAGCATTCCAATAATCCAGCGGCAAAGGGAGCCAAGCATCTGCTCATGAACATGTTGTAGTCTTTTCTACTTCTCTTTGCTGTGCCAGGAAGTAAACATGATATTACAAATTTGCTTTTTTAATCTTTGTGACCCAAGATGTAAATTGTAATGCATTACTAATTGTAGTCCACTAACTGGAGGATTTAACTCCTTTTACTTAGAACAAACTAGGTTTTGTTGCTAAAAAAAGTTCAAATCTCCTCAACCGAAAGCACCTCATGGTATATCACTCCAGTCAAGCATGAAAACAAGGTTAATAAAGCAAAAACTAGTTCTTTGCTCAATGAAGCATTCACAAACAGGCTCATGTCTCTTGACTAGTTCATGGCACTAGGTACATCAAAACGTGTCACATGTTAGAGCTATCAGCTAAAATACATGCGAAGCAGAAAGTCTAGGGCCGTTGGTTCTCTGTCGTCCTTTCAGTGAGAGGACATCTTTCAGTAGCTGCTATCGGACATGAAGCTGGTGTTTTCTTTGCAAGTTTCAAGGAAGGCTGTTGATAAGCAGCCCTGCTCATTGAAGTACACAGTTCAGTGCTGGTATGCTAGTTAGCAGAACTAAGTTTCCATCACCTATACCCCTAGCTCAACCCAGGTCTTGAAACTGGTGATGCACATGCAACTAAATTGGAAGTAAAGGTGGGAAGGAATTCACAACCTGGGTAATCAGGTTCCCTGCTCAGGGACTCAGCTTTCTTCTCCTCAGCCAGGGCACATGTGCTTCACACTCATAGCTGGTTCTCAGTTGAAGGGAAAATACCAGTTTGTGTCAACTGACTCTTAATTTCAGTGGTGGCAGCAGCAAGCACAAGAGGTCATTTAAAACTGAGAGTGAATACTTTTGTAGGTTATTATTAGTGGCTGCAAGATGGAAATGAGATTCTCTGGCAAACAGCAATTTTCTGACTTGGACTGTCTTTGAGAAAGCTGTTCCCAAGCACTGCCATCTTGCCACTTTTCAAGACAGCACAGATGAAAGCAAGAAGGGGATTTCTCAGAGAATTTCAGTAGTTTTCCAACACTTAAAAAAAAAATAAAAATTACTTCCTGCAGTACTTTTTCTGAAATGCAAAATGGGTACAGGCTGCCCAGCCCCAGTCCCCCAGCAGGAAAAATATTCTTTTTTTCAGCTTAAGTATTCCCACTCCTTCTGTTAACTGATTGATTTTGTTTTGCTTGACTTGACAAGACCAGGTTGGACAAATCTGAATTAGCTGTATGTTGCTAACTGGATCAGCTGCAGATCCTTTAGTATGCTTGTCATTCAGTCTTATAAATTACATTAATGAGGGCTGTAAATCTTAGCTCTCTGCGGACACAGCTATACAATAAAAAACAATTCAAAGCTTAGAAAAAGCAAAGATGCCCCTAGCATGCAGGCTGTTCTTTAAATACAATGCATCCTCTCTTGGAATTTGCCCTGGGTTTCTGTTGGTTAGTTTTATAAGCATAAGTTACCTTCTTTAAAGAAAAATTAAGCTTACCTAAGAGGCAAATTTTGCTAAACTCTTTCAGAAGACTGGAAGGAAAACATAATTTTACATGGATCTATGAATTTTGCATGGACAAAAATATGTGACAAAATGTTGTGCAAGCATGTTTCAAAGAGTGGTCTGAAACTTTGTGCTGGTATATTTAACCATACATGTCATAGATTAAAATAATGCTAGCTACTAACCAATAAAATAATACATATATTCTGTCCATTCTCTACCTATACCTAAACAAACAAACAAACAGACAAAAAAAACAACAACAACAAAAAAAAAAAAAAAAACAAAAAAAAGAAAATGAAAGAAAAAGATAAAAAGAGATATCAATAAATCAATGTATAAAATCATGAAAACTTTGGCAGAACAAGTTTAAAATTCATCTTCTGACTTTCAATACTGCAAGAAGCATAAGATGTATAGAAGTACATTCCTAAAACTGTCTTCCTCTGATGTAAGTCTTTTTAGAGACATAGAAAGGTTGTTAACAAATGATATAAAGCTCCCACATTTTTCCAAGTCCTCTTTACAAAGTATTTAGCTTTCAATTAAATCTATTAAATGAACAGCCTGAGTCATATACTAAAAAGGGTGGGTCCCAGTTTACACTGAGAAGCCCAGCATAAAAAAGAAAGTTAAGAATATGATCTCAGATCACAGAAATTTAGCAATAAATTTTGAAGACATCTGCCAACCAATGTAGTTTAAGTATGACAGAGTGCACTATATATATCACTCCCACAAAGTAATACACACTTTTTTGTATTATAACAGATTAATCAGAAAAAAAAAAAATAACAAAGGTAAACAGCTAAAATAAATTTATTACTTGTCTGAAGTAATCATAAATAAGTAGGATACTATTTTCTTTGGAGAATTGTACTAAAAATGTATTATAAGGCATACTAATTTCCAGCAAAATTACAATTCCCTCTCTCTGTCTCTTCCTTATATTCCCGACTTTCTTTGATATCAATACATTGAATTACCTTCTTCATTAGCTTGGTTTTTATACAGCTTTTTAGCTTGCACACAAGGACTAGAGTCTATTACTAATGCACATGTATTCACTGGTTTGACAAGGACACAAGCATTTCACAAAGTCCAAGCTAGTTTTGAGTGTGCATGATTTATTCATACACTGAATGTCATTTATTGCCCAAGTGTAACTTGTTAGCCTCAAATATAGTTTTTCTTCCTTTGTTAGCTGTCTTGCATCTGCAGGTCTAGTCTTTAAGTGAAGGTAGCAGACATTCTCTTCCACCTCCAGCATTTTTTATGGACATCACCCAAGAAATGTCAACAGCTACAAAAATTCTTCAACTTTCTGCACCTCTGTGTAAGTGTAACAACCAGGAACTTTCCACAGCTCTGCAAAGGTCTTGTTAACACTCTTCATTGTCTGGACCAGGCTATTCCATTAATCACACAGACATCTACTTAGTGCCAATACCCAGGGAATAATGGACATGCCAGTACTTCTCTAGCATCCAGCAATTAATAAGTTCCTAAGTAAATTCCTGCCTATTCTGAGAATTACTCATTTCCTAAAATCCTTCCAACTTCCTTAGGAAAAAAAGTCTGAAAATGTCTATTTGTATGTCTGATCATAACATTTCCGTGCAGAAGAATTATTCTGAAAATCTTTCTTCTTGAAACTGTGGTATACTTGTTACTCTCCCTGTTGGATTTCATAAAGTCTTCTGTGAAAACGAGCAGGAGAAGGAGGACAACTGACCAATTACTAGACTGACAATATCACCACATATCAGAATATCTCTTTCTCCCAAATATATTATGTATTAAACCAAAGATATAGTATCTGCATGATATTTCAGTATCTTAGATATTTTGAGTTCTAATTTTCTTGGAGCAATTCAGTTTTAACCTGTCCCTCAACAAACTCATACATATGCTTCAGTGTTCAGAACTTTGATGACACCAACTAGGTTTTTGGATGTATCTTCTGCAGTCTCAGAACATACCCTTTTGTGTGATTTAAATACAAACACATCATTTGCATATTGTAAGCTAGTTAGCGATTGTGTACAGTTCAGATGATTAGATGCATAGGTCCAGGGCACAATGGCACAGACAGAATTCAGACACAGATCCAATACTTTTTCCCTACCAGCCCATGCTGACCTTAATATTGCATCTTGATATCAGCATAAAAGACAGAATATTTCAATTACCACCATCTCTTAGGATCCACAAAATGCAGTCAGTGTTAGTGACTCTATAACACATTTTTTGCTCAAAGAAAGAGGTTCTGCTCAATCTTCATCCCATCCGTTTTGCTATGAGGCCCATACAGACAAGCACCTAAAGCTGGCTGGACCCTTCCTTGAATCGATTCACCTTAACCCTGCTGAAAAATAATCAGCAAAGACCAGGTATGGATGGAAAGGGTGGCAGAAAGAGAAGAAAGAGAGTAAGTATACCTAATTTCAGTGTCAAGAAACTGATAGATTTCTCAGCTGCTCACAGCACTGTAGGTTCAGATATGTTTCAGAAATGGTTATGTCTTCTGAAAATGAGTGCTGTGCAACAGCAGATGTTGCCACAAGTCTTGTTGACATATTTAAGTGCTTCTTCCAAATGGGAAACACTGGCTGTGCAATTACCTTTCACAAGTCATTTGTCTCTTTAAGTATTAGTCTTCCATCTCATTTGTAACCTAGTCTAGTGACTTCTAGAAATTTCTTTTCAAAGCCATTACACTTTGTTTTTCCTCAACACACAAAAGATGTGTTCACTGTGAACATTTTGTGGCCCCTCTGATGATACTGAATGTCAGGTCTTTCAGCTTCATGCAAAATTTTGTCAGCATCCAGGACTGAAAAATCAATAGGAATTTGGTCAGCTACCAGAAGGATAAGTTACAAATTATGACCCAAGATTATACTAGATTGCCATTTGGAGGGGTATCACTGAAGTTAAATTAATGAAAAATGTCCTCTGACTGAAAGGACTCTGCTCTGTCCTCCTCCTTCACTGCTTATCATGAACTTTAGCATAGATGTAAAATGTAGGATTCAACCCTGTAGTGTATCTTAGAAATGTTGGAAACTACATTAAAAAAAAAAAAATAAATCACCAGAGCCATGTTAATATAAGCATTAATATTGAAAGTATAACTAAAATTGTAGAAGTGTTATTTATGATGAAGTCATAACACAGATAAAACAATACTGCCAAATTGTGCTAGCTGCATACTTACCATATTTTTTCTGTTCTATCAGTTATTATCCTGGCCCATGTATTACCAGGCAACTTGCTAAAGTTGGACGTAAACAAAGAGAAATGAAATTTTGCTAGGAACAGAGCTGCAGAATTTCCTTGTTTGTAGTATTATTATTATTATTCCTTAGAAAATGCCTATAAAATGGTTGGATGAAATACACCTCTGGCCATAAATGCAAGTAAACTAATTTCCTGGCATTATAGTAAAACCACTTATCTCATCAATCACCTATCATTATCAGTTACTGTGTTACAAATCCTAGAACAAACAAAAAGCCAGGAATGTGGAAAACCAGGTTATAGGGCTCCTCAGACTTTTTGCTGTGGCCTTTTCATTAAATCCAAACATAATTACAGGTATTAGCAACAAAGATGGCAGTGGTAAATCTGATCAATTAAATTACACAATTAAATGGTCCATTGTAATTTGTGAGGGCATCGCCCAAGAAGCAGAGATCAAGATATGTATGTTGGAGCAAAGTGTCTACCTTGGGTGGCTGACTGTTTGGGACACTGAACATCACTACTGCTGCCCTCCAGGTACAATTTATTACTTGTGGGGTATAGAAAAGAGTGCAAAGGAAATCTGATCTCTACAGGAATGACTGCACCTACTGAAAGCACTTGTCTTAAACTGGTTTACTTCTTTGGCTGGATGCTATGGTAAAACTAATTTTTACTATAATTATAAATCCTCAGAGTTTCATCGTATACCCAGCCAAGCTGGCAAGAAACCTGACTTTACCACTGTGATCATCTACCAGAAAGGTCAACAATTTTATTTTAATAACATACAGCTTAAGGAGCCAAACTCTGATTTTTTTATTCACTTCTGCAAGCAAAAAACTGACAGAGGTCAATGGGAACTATGACTGAACCAGGACTGGGTTAAAATTTTGGTCTTTGGGCCAAAATTAATAATTTTAACAGAGAGCTAATTTAATCTGAGATGTAATTCCACCTATCTCAGTTGACAGTTGGTCCTGTCTCAAATTGTACTGTTCATTTTAAAAGCATTTAAGTAGTTTTACTTTTGAGAAATGTACATAAATCAACTAATAAATTCATCCTGGAAACTGAGAATATTTGCAAAGAAGGAAGCCTTAATCGTAACTTATGTTCTATAGACACAATTTGCAGCTTCACTGTACTCCACTTAGATCACCAAAGAGCTTATTATCCCAACTAAAAAACATACTGGCATGCTTACAAAATCTACACATATATATAATTTATTAAGAAGTGACTGGTTCTTTAAATTTGGTTACAAATAGGTAATGCAAAATGGTCTATGCTGTCCTACTTTTATATTCATATCCATAATACAGATCTGCACAGATTGTACTAGGTTTTTATGAGCATAATGAACAAATGTATGCACGTAAATGTCCATGCCTTTATACAAATACAGAGCTTCATGAGAAAAATCGGGAGGTTAGGTTAGATCCAAGGGAAAACATGCCTGATAAAACCTACATTGAGATTTATGTGTTTCCAGAGAACACATTGAAAAAATCCAGAAAGATCTTTGCTTATTTTGACTTCTTGCCTAGTCTGAGGGTTTGTTATACATCTAAAAGTTGAACCGAAAGACTAGAAACCTTGGTGAACCTAGACTGTTTTCAGCAAGGCAGGATTTGGGGCTTAGGCTCATTAGGGAACGTCAATCTGAAGCTACACTCAATCTTAAGAAAACTGTTTGTCTGCTTTGAGGTTTAACTGGCCTTCCCTAAAAGAAGTATCCCGGATATACAAATTCAGAGAAAAGAAAACAATGTCTGTAACTGAGATTATTTAAAAGACTGAAAAACACATCCACCCTGCTTTTTTAAAAAAATAAATACATTTGCAGAAAAAAAAAGGAAAAAAGTATGGGGATTTTTTTCTGGTTTAGACATACTTTTTAAAATCCCTTCATGGTATACCAAGTTATATCTAGGTATATCTAAGGGTTGTTTTACACAGTCGTAAAGCTTGGTAAAATACCTTAGGGGAGTTCAAGTCCACAGGGCATGCAAAAAGTAATTCAAAGACCGACCCCTGACCATTTTTTTTTCTTTGTCATGCTTAAGACTGAATAAAATGGGGCTTTTCTTTTCACAGCAGTCTTTTCCATTTTCTTCTGTTTTGTTTTTCTATTTCAGTGATGAGGAATGCATCAAGGGACAGATGAATTAATCTCAAATACCATATGTGTACATGTAAATACTTCAGTATGTTAAAAAAAACCAAGGCTTTCATAACTACTATACTGACTGATGAAGGCACTTTTTTCCTGCAGTTGTCCTAAAAGTACACTTTAAATGCTCTCTTTCATAAGTCCTGAAGGCTCCGTGCAAGACACTGGAATTCCCATCTGTACAATGCATGCTTTCATCTGTGTGATCATCAACACATGTCAAATAAGTTTCTGAAAGTTTGTTTTAAAGCTATGGCCATGGGACATCATGTGATCACTGAATCATTTTCTTCCAGCTGAGGGTACATTTTATCTTGCCAGACATTTTCATAGTTTGTGCAAGTAGTTCCTGAAGTCTGATTCAGCTGCTCATGATGTGGCTGTCTGCTTGTCTGAGTGCAGGGGAAGGTTTAGGATTTCATATTCCTCCACATGCTGTGACTTTTAATCCTCTAAAATGTTTCCTGAGTGTAGAGCATATGCCTGTTTGATTATTCCTGGCAAATGACTATCAGGAACAGTTTGTTGATCAATTCTAAGCCATACTGTGATGGTCTTCAAAGAACACCTTAATAATTTTAAGTAAGCTATGAGGAAAATATCTTTTTTTCCTTCCAAAATACATTCTGCAGCAGTATTTTTCATATTAATGAAAATAATATTTTCATGGCATATTAGGAGACCTTTAGGGGGTATGTAATGTTCTTATCTACCCCATATTTAATAGGATTTATTGCATACAACCTCGCTTTAACGAGGTCAAATACACACAGCAAAGTCTGTTAACCAAATAAAATAAGTCAGGAAGACTTCAAGTAACTAAATCAGTGGAACTTAAAACCTAGTAGCAAACTACAGTTACCCCGACCAGTATAGTGGATTTTTTTTTTTTTTTTTTTTTTGTGCCAGATCGCTGCACATGCAAGATGTTTAAGCTACCAAAGCACTGATAACCAGAGAATTAGCTTAATGCAGTGAGCACCCTCAGCCAAATACTGACCCCACTCAACCTCTGTTTTTCATACGAGTAGGTCAGAATCCTACCCATCACTTGGACAGACAAGGAATTATACCACATAAGCACATTAAGTCAGTTTTCAAAGTAACAGAGCTTTAGTTTTCATCTTATTTTGATTTCTTTTTCCTTCAGGATTTTCCTGGTCACCTTTACATGTGGGTTACTGAAAACTGCCTAATGTAAACTGTTTAGTATAATCAGTACCACAGCCGAAGCCCAGACATACGTAGGCTTTCCTAAAGTTGTATAACTCCTAAAATTACTTAAGACATCAGAGACACAGAAGGTCTACTAAGTGTGATCCCATTTCCCAGTCCCATTTATGTGCTGGATTTTTCTGTGGTTCATCCAATCTAGTTTCACACTGTCTCAAGTGACGTGGCTTCCTCTACTTCCTGCAAGAGACAATTCAGTACTCTTATAGATCTCCCTGTCAGGATGTTTCCTCCGATATTATGCTTAATTCTTCCTTTTTTCATTTCATCCCATTAATGCAAGTTGTACTGCCTTTCCCTTAATTTATATGATTGTTTATAAAAGGAAACATAACAAAAGTTTTAATGAAAAGGAAGGCTGTCTTATGTAAACAATAAAAATTCACGTTAGAAAGAAACATTTGCCTTACTCCTATGAACCAGGGAATTAATACGAGGAAAAGCAATACAGGCCCATAGCTCATGCTGTGTTGTGGTCAAACAGAACTCCAGCAATAAAGTTGCAAGACCTTCACTAATTCCACCACCTATTATTCAAGTAGGCTATAAATCTGGTAAACTTTTTCCACTGACCTACCTTACCTACTAATCAAGTTTAATTAGCAATACATGTAAGGGCGCGATTCCAAGGTCTTTGAAGTCAGTGGGATTCTTTCCATCAGTTTCATTGGGATCTGGATTACGCCTATATTATACATGAAAACACCACTGCATTTAATAGCATGCTAACAGCACAAAAGTAAATAATGTGGGAATATTGAAAAAATACTTTTTCACAATACCTTTTACCTATTTTACTTCTGAAGGTGTCTTTAATGAAATCATCTGCCTCCTATATTTTTAGAGCCAGAAAATTTTTCAAACCCTTTCAATTTTCACTTTAAAATTATTTAAGCTGTAAGAGCACGCATGCCAAGTATCAATTTCTTTGACAAAGAATTTATTTTCCATATGGTTTCAGTAACAAAAAGCTTTAACCTGTTTACAGTAGTCATAAAAGCAGAAACATGAGTACCTCTCGTCAATATTACTAGACAGATTTCAGGTAAGGTTTCACAGCCCATGTATTATCACTTCCTTTCTTCTCCTTCTATAGTTATCTGGTCACTTGAATTTCACAGAACAAATTTTCCTTTGGAAGTGTAGAGGAAAGCACTAATAGCAGCTGCATTCTACTTCGCTTGCCTGAAGTTCAGAGATGTTAAATGCATTCCAGCACATGCTCTCAACCAAACCTGCGCTCTGCCTCTAACAGATAATTTGGGGTCTTTTATTTTGATAAATGACTTGGCATTCTGAAGGGTGGTCAATTTTCATCCAAGCAAAACAGGCTGATGTATTGGCAATGAGATAACATCTCACAGCTTTGCTCAGTGATGTATACCGAACCTTCTAAGCAAGGCATGAATGCATATACACCCATATATAACATATGGACTTCATCTTTTTCCTTCTTCTAGGCACTCTCTCTCCCCTTAGCTATGTGCAGGCAGAACTCCCATGTTCGTGCTAAACGGTTGCTAGTCCAGTTAAAGTAAACAAAGTAGAGATAATGCTGCTTTTCTTTCTAGCCAGAAATGCTGGTTTCCTGCTTAAATGCATACCGTTGATGGTCGTTCACTGGTAGAACTTGCCTTAGGTAAAAGAAACATAATTATGCAATTTTCAGCTAAAATATTTTGCCTTTAAAGAAAAGGGGAAACTGAGATCTAATCCAATCTCCCAAGGAGTGTCCATTTCTTAAATTAAAACTATTTTGTTGCTATAAGCTCATTTCTGTCCAAAAAAGATATTTTGACTACGGTTTACATTAAGCTAGCAAGCAGCAATCCAGTAGAGCCCTGTGGCCTGTAGGGGCTTCATAGTGGGCCAGCAAGTCAGATGTTTTGGAATAAAGTATATTACATTCATAAATAACATATATAGAATGGTTAGGGTATATGTATAGGAGATACAGATCTTAATAAGACATGAAGTACAAAGAGTCTGTATTATTTCTACATTTCCATATTGCAAGGTGAAAGAGGGCAGCGCTGTCTCCTTATCACACTGTCAATCTGAGAAGTCAGTTTCTCAGACTTGAAGGGAGTGAAGCTGAAATGCTTGCAACATGCTATATTTATTGGAATTGACTGAACTAATTGCTGAGAAAATACACTGTCACAGCCTAATAAAACTAGATATGAAGCAATGCTACGTTCACTATAAAAATGTTCTCTTTACACAATGTAATTACAATGCCGGATCACATAGGTGGTGATGCAGTTCAACATACAGCAGAGACACGTGGTTATTACAAGTACTAGTTAATAGAAAAAAAATCATATTTCTAACAATTAAGAGGTCTATGATGCTTTACTGTCAATGCAAATGAGCTGTTTCCTCCTTATCCTGTTACCCAGCATGCAGAACAGAACCTCACCCAGCAAGCAGCTGTGAAACAGTCCCTTGCCTGAAGCTTCTACAAAGTACATGTACAATATGCAACAGACTAATAAAACTTTCTCATGTTTTCCCCAGTCATGCCTTTTTCGATCTTTTCAGTGCTTGGGAAAGTTTTGATGCAACCTTTTATGGCTCAGCACTTCCCCTGTTGGGCAGCAATAATCATCAGTGCTTAGGAAATCTGCTTTTCTATGCTGTTATGGAAAGTAGCAGTTAATTTGTGTTTCTTGTCAGGATTTAGCATGGAATTGGTCATGTCTCAAAGAGAGGAGATGCACTAGAAAAGCCCTGTGCTGTTCTCCTCTTAGAACTCATCTACCTTCACCAGAGCAAAGGCTCAGATGGAGCAGAGGTTTCCCTCCACTGGAGGAATGATTTCCCTGGCATTCGTGATGATGCTGTTGCAGAGACAAGAGGCAGGTACCAGGCTGAGGTCAGTTTAAGGACATGCTGATCCATCACAGGTGGGCCACTGTTCATTAAAAGACTGACTCCTACCCTCTGCTATTGGAGACTGCTGCTGCTGCTGCAGACATTGGTACAGCCCTATCTCTTCCAATTAAAAATGAAGCCCAACCCCAAAGCTGGACCCTTCTTTCACTTTACACTGCCAAGGGTTCCCAGTTAAAATAGTTCCAAAACTGCAAAGTTGGGATGTTCCAGTGCAGCAGCTTTCTAAGCCTCTCGAGTTCCTGCACAGATTATAACAACCTCTTTTCAGCTCAGGGTATCTCCCCCGACATCAGCAAATTTGTCTCAATATCCTCCAATAGATGGGCAATTTGTTTCCATAATAAACAATACCACAAATCACAGGAAAAGCAGCATGGTTGCCAACATGTCTTCAGTCCTTACTAGAAAACAAACAAGACTCTGTTACAATAAAAGGATTTTGTTTTCATTTTGGTGAAGTGGAATACTGCGTTCTCCCAGAAGGTTTCTGTGTCTGACACCATCAAATAGTCTTTTGGTATTAAGGACAGTAGAGAATATCCTGTAGTGTGGGTTTGCATAAAGCCACTTTGGAACAGGAAAAAAAAATACAAGAAAGATTTCAAGCAAAATGGAATGAGAAAGCTATCAGAAATAATTCCCTTTATGAAGGATTCACATTATTAAAACTACTACTTGTTTCCTGTGCATTTCTTTGAGTTACTATTACCATTTTAATTTCTTATGTTTCTTTTTCAGAATGAGCATTAAATATATAAAAAATATATAACAAATTTATGATGGATACAGCAGGTAAAGTAAATAATGAATAGAAAATATGCTTGTTTAAAGGAAAGTATGAGTGTTTCATAGGTGGTGAAGCTCCTGTACCTTGAAAAGAACACCTCAGACAGATGTAGTTTAATGGTGGGGCCCTTCTTGACTCTATATTCAAAGTAAATAGCACCCGTAAACAGCTGCTATTCACCAAACATAGCAGGACTGGATTTGGATGCATATCCATGGACATTTCCATAGCCTCTGATCTGCCCTCTTAAACAAGTAAAAGAGAACAGAGTACACACTGTCTAGAGAAATACAATTTGCTTTTCGAAAAGTTTTCTGAATGCTAGCAGTGCTGTTCCCCCAAAACATCTTCCAGTTAGGTTTTTGTGAGAGAATTTAGCAACGATAATTATGAATTTGCTCTTTGAAACTGAAAAGCAGTAATTATCATAGCATATATATGTATATTTAACTGCCAAGGACATATTATTTTACTTCTAGGCTTTATTCCTATAGGCTTGGTTTGTTCTAAGACTTCATAAAAAAGTCTTAAGGCCAACCAGGACAAAAGTATAACTGAGACTGTTCTCTTCTGAAACAAACAGCATGTATTATCCTACCGTTACAACATACCATTTTAAGTATATTTTAAATGAAGTAGAAAACACAAATTACTCTTTTGAACTTGGATCAGGAATCATTTTGGTAGTTTGATGTCTAGCAGAAAGGTCTGATATTTTCTCGTTCAAGTATAACTTCTCTCTCCTACTCTAATGCTGCTCTTTCCTGTCTCTTAACAACCCACACGCTCTTATTACTATGGTGCAGGATGTCCTGTCCGTGGTTTCAGAGGAATGTGGGAAGGACATATTCCAACGTGTCTGTGATGCTCAGGACAACTTTCTTTGAACTGAGACCTGGGCTGTCATTGTAGGCAGCTAATAAGTTTCAGGAGGCATTTTTTCCTGTAACATTTACTCGGTATGTGATGGGTTTTTGTTCATTCACCAGAAAGAAGCCACAAAGCTGAAAGTATGGAAATACAATCTGAAAATGTATGTTCTTTTGTTTCTGTCCTAATGATCATATCCCTGCCAGTTGGGGTAAAACAATAACAAGAAATCTTTACATGTATTTAAAGAAAACTGAGTTAAGTTCTGGCTTCAAATTTTACTGGATTTTGAGGCACTGCATTAATAAGGATGCAGAAGGAGGTTGCTCCTTTCGAAACTGAAAGCAAAAGCAGTAAATGACTATCAAAGAGACAAAATGGAGAGCTTCTATTTGAAAACTGGCCAGGTTGATATGTATATTAGAGGAAAGTAAATGATATTTACTGCACCCACACAAATTACTTCAGTGTCATGAAAAGGTACTCAGGTTAGTTCAAACTACCAAACTTTGATTACTGTAGATAATTCACAGCAGTAGAGTGTGTCACAGGGAAGCATTTTCTCTGTGTTTTGGAGTTCCCTGATGCCCCGCTGACCTAGTTCTGCCAGTGCCATCCAAAGTGAGCTGACCCAGATACATCCACGTAGAATGCAATTACCTTTGTGTCCACTATAGTACCTCATAATATAAAAATTGCTGCAAGGTTTCAATTTACTTTAACAGCTGAAGAATCTTGCTTGAAACTTAAATCTGTTCAGTAAATTCCAAATACCACCATAAACTGGAATCAATGAATCCAGTCATTCCTGTATTAAATGTAAAAGATACTGGGGAAAAATGTGTTTTTGAGAAGAGTACACATGCAAAGAAAGTGAGAACCGCAGTACTGCATATCACAGACAGCAAAAGGGTACTATTTATAACCTACCTTGAGATCAAGAATATCAAATAATAAGAATGCTGAGAAGCTAGCACTTAAGTAAAATGTTCAACAACTGAGAAAGTGAAATAGACGTAAGAGGCTTCCTTTAGAGCTATTAGCTGTTTGAATTGATTATTAAGAGGGTAGAGGGATGTTATCACTGCAAACATGTTTTTAATCAGTAAACTCCCACTGACCTCAATAGCAGTAAGATGAGGCTCTAAGAGATAACAGAAAATACCTGTAAGACTTGATCATGATTCACTCTGAAGTAAGACCTTTCCAATGTTTCCAGCAGGATATAAAGAAATACATTAAATACTTGTATCTCTTTGGCTGTCAGGCTGACATAAATGAAACTGGCCACTAAATACTTTGATTTATAGTACATTACTCTCAAATGTAGTGGATTATTTTGAATAACTGGTAGATGCGGTCACTTCTTTCAATTTCCAGGCTGTTTGATATTATCATTCATTTTCCTACTGAAGAACATCAGCCACATTTTAAAACCAGTGTGGGGTGAAGTGAGGTTAAAGATGCCCGCTGCTTGTTCTTTCCATGTTCCTCCATTCAGCAAAACAATATTCGAGCTTTACACAATGGAACATCTCTGTCCAAGACAGAAAAAGCAAGTGAAAAAAGCCTGTCTGGAGTTTACAGAACCACAGAGGGAATTTAGCTAATTATATGACATAGCCATTAATGTTATCTGTTTGACTCTGTTTTGAAAAAATAAACACTTTATGAAGTTATCATTCTGAGCTTTAGTTTTCCCAAAAAAATGAAAGTTCTGCAGGTAAGGGATCTGAAACATTTACAGTATTTGCCAACTGTTTAAAATACTCTAACACTAAATGCAATTAAGTGCAAAGGAGAACAACTTTGACTAAATGGTAATGTGGAAGGAAGGGAATTTCAAGAAATGCAAGCTTAACTTTACAAGAAGAACAAACTAAACTTCCTAGTTAAAGTATTCATGGTAATAACTGTATAGATTACGTAGACAGTGCAGGCAATGTAGATTGTTTCATGGATCACATTTTTTAATATCTAGATACACTTAAAATATATGTCTGTAACCATGTATTTGTTGCATGCACCAATAATCAATTTGCACACGCACAGACTAGAACAATATTCACCAGAAAACTTGCAACACTTTATCAAGATGTAGTCCTGGATGTTATTTTGCTTGTGTATTTTCTGTTTGCTTATGGACTTTATTTTCTCTTTCTTCGTTTTTGTTTTGTTTTGTTTTTTTCCATAGATACTAATAACTCCAAACATGGATGCTTCAGAAGAGATAAAAGAAATATGGTTGGTTAAAGAAACAGGGTATGCTTACAAGAGCAAAGAGATGACATATACTAGGAACTTAAAAGAGCTTGGCTGCATGTATACAAAACTGAATTTAGCTGATTAATTATAGTAATGAATTTGTACCAGGCACAGTCCAGTTTCTATTAGTTTCTATGCAACAGAATTTTAATTAAAATGTTTCAAATGCATTAATCTCAATATTTCCAATGAAAATATAATCAACAGGCCAGTTTATTGATCATTTGATAAGTAAAATCACCCTGAGAATATTTGCTAGCAGAAGATATTCCAACAGACTCCTGCCTTCATAGGTATTGATATTCCATACGTGTCTCCATGCAACTGTTTGCCATACACACACTAGCAGATACTTTACAACTTATTTTAATTCAATTATAATACTGAATATTTTCTCACTGTGAACTTTTGCATGTAATAACTAAATTCTGGAATTCTCTCTTTTTTAATGAATGACATAAATTTTAAATTAAGTGGCTCTACAAAACTATTTATTTCATGATGCCTATAACATCTAGTCTATTTTTTTTTTTTTTTTTTTTAAGTAAAAACTGGAGTTAATTTTCTCATACAAGAGCTCTTGGTTCACCACAGAAAACCCAAGGTAAGATTTTTAGATATAACTGAGTTTGCAGTACTGAAGCATTTTAACTGGAAAACACCAAACATGATTTTTATACCACAGTAATCTAAACTCAGCTATTAATGAATCTGCTTTTAGTGCAGGCTTTAAGATGGAAGCAATTTACTGCCAAACAATATAATGAGAAGGTATATAGGTATATAACTGTTGCAGTTGTGTAAGAATAAGATTTCTGTTCCTTTATAAATTTCAGGGTTCTCTATATTTTCTTGTTCTGCAACAGAAATTCTCTGTGCTTCTCTTGAAATTAAACTGGGAAAAATTCTTCAGGGTTGTGCAAACTTTTTTGTTTTTATGACACATAAGCATTAAAGTCTATTTTAGCCCTTACCAAGAACTGATTTAGAGCAGAAAAAACAGAATGTTTAAAGATGCTGGTTTTTTTGTTTAGTTTTAATAATCATTCCCTGTCTAACTAAAAATCTTTTTGTGAAACACTTCTATTTCAACAGACAACATTTTTGGATGAACTTGAATTTACATATAGTTCCATGCTAATTTATTTTTCTATTGAATTTTATCTTTTCTGACTTTGACGAAATAAATTTAATACACAAAGTATCTTCCTCTACATATTTTTATGAAATTATTGCATACCATTTAACAAACTTTTAAGTAGACTAACATGGCCATAGCAAAAAAATTAATATTCCAACATGCACAATTTTGGTTTCAGTGAGGTGATAATTTGATTCATAGATAACTCTAAAGCTCTGGTTTAAAAAAAAAGAAAGCATTTTTCCATTCACAGTCTTTTGAACCTGAGAGATTTTATGAGTTAGCTGTGTAATCCTAATGAGAGCTGTCTTAAAGCTTGGTCTTTAAAGTTAAGCTCCTAAAATTAAGCACCCTAATAGAGCAGCTTCACTGACTGGTATGCTAACCCACCACTTGCTACCAGTGTTCTGCTGGCAGAGCAAAGAAAGGCTGAAAGTGTTTGTTGTGGGCAAAAGACACATTTCGAAAGAAATCAGTGACTTCAAGTCTAGAATCAAGGTACATTAGGCAGTTATTCAGGATAGACTTCATCCTGACAAGACTGCTTTTAAAAGGGAAAGGAAAAGGAAAAGCAAACCAAACTGGGGGTGGGGAGAAGAAACTGAGTTACTGTGCAATCAATGTACATGTGTTTGGTTAGGTCTGTGGCTACAACCACCTCACAACCACCTTATTAGCATATTTTAGTAGAATATTCTCTTATATCAAAGGAACATACCAAATACGTCCTTATTTTAAACCCTGTAAAATAAGATACCTGTAACAAGTCTGCTTTACAAATCAGAGATTACATGCTTTCAGTTCTCCTGAGGAACAGAAATAAAATTATGATACACACATAAGTAAAGGCTGTTCTGTGCCAAGAATTTTAATCAACAAGCAGTTATGTCAAGACAGCAAATGACAGCTGTGTAAGCTAAAATAAAATTGATATTATTTTTATGGAAAAATAGCATGGACTCCTTCAGCAATCACAGCATTATTTTGTAGGTTGACATACCAGCCATTAATGGGATTTGGGCATGTGGGGCAGTGCTCAGAATTGCTTAGAAGCTTTTATAGTTTATTTTCAGTTAAGCATGAGCAACAACAGGCATCTGTGACCTTTCAAATACATGTTGCTAGAAGAAATTAAGTGATCAAGTACTGGAACCATTATGCTGTTGGAACTACTGGACCCCTTTTCTGAATTGGGCACTGAGGTGTAACCTTGAAAATGCCAGTGCTCACCTCACTTTCAGGCAGACATCTATGGAAGACTTAGACTTGGTAGCAGAAGACAGGGAAATCTAACTTCCAGACAGAGTTCATCCTAGATAATTTAAGAAGGACAAACACACAAATGTGCAAATGCAGGATACCAGACCTTGCTGAACACCTCATTCAACAAGCCAGGCAAAATGTGCATCTAGGTCCCTGGAAAACAACTATTGCTACAGTCTGAATCACAATAAAAACAGTAAGAGGAAGCAGAGAAAATTGCTTTATTCTGCTGAAAATAAGTGCAGGCTTTCAAGGAGACCTGGCCTGGCTTTCTCCAAGGACATCAGACTTCCTCCTTAACAAATGACTCAAGGGCCTTTTTGCAGTTTTCTGCAAGGACTGAGAAACTTTGGCTCCATGATCATCATGATGAGAAGCAAGAGAACAAGCTGTCAGTCAAGTTACACTTTCATGTGGTGATAACTGGGTTGTCTCAAGCAAGTTACTGTCTATCTAGATGGACTAGGCAGTGTTCAGTTTACAGTTGGATTTAATTATATTGAAGATCTTTTCCAATCAAAATGATTCTGTTACTGCTTTTAAGGTATCACTCTCTGACAGGACACTACATCAGGAGTTAAGATTGCCCAGGACAAACCCATGGGTTTTGGTTTAAACACTGCCACATGATCACAAGCACACAGAATAAAACACAATTAATTTTAGAGCAAGTTCCTGGCAACTGAGAAAAACAACACAACACTGAAATGCTTTTGTCTTTAAAATAAAACTATCCGCATAGCTCTGCTCTCTGCCATATATTTTTATTCACCTCTTCTGAGGCCAACAAGTTCTTATTGGGGCAGAGGGGAACAACCTCCCAGACAGACAAGCTGCATCTGGACACTTTCATATACCACACACAGCCGTGCTGCTCTGGGAACAGCAGGTTTATCCCAGCTGTTAGAAAGTGAGGCCTGAGAAAAGATGATCAGCAGTAGGATGGAGACTTCTCTGGCATGCATAAAAATGCCGTCGATCCTCTCACTAAATTTCTATCCTGGACAATTAGGGAAATTTGTGTCCTATTGCAGGAGATAATTAGAAATTAACAGGTACTTGCCCTATGCACAGTCTAATTGTATATCTACATGTAAAATCCACTTTCATGAAGCAAGAGATGCCTGATTTAATGTCTATGGAGAATTCAGTAATTGATAAGTTTGTTCTGGCCCTCTACATTTTGTCTTCAGTGTGCAGCACTATCTCCGATACAAACCCTTAACTTGTCCCATTGTACATAGATTTCACTGGTGCAGAAACAGAATACTCTTGAGAAACCTGTTGCTTATCCTGCAGCAAAAAACAGGCATTAATATCAACATATTTTACTGTAATTCTCCATCTGACCATACGTCTTAGTTTGTTTTCAAGCGGTTAGCAGCAGCATGCCTCCTCTCCTTTTTCTTTTTAAGTATAGCATGATGAAATGTGAGAAGCCATGGTATCATCAGAAATCATTTTTCAAGTCTTGACATCTGTTTACAACTATCACTAGAGTGGAAAAGTGGGAATTCTCTTAAATTTCAAAGATAGTATCTGCTGCATCCAATTATCTGACTAAAGAACACTATTTTATACCCAAGGACAACACATGTCAACTGATTGACACAGCTCTGGTTTAACACAGAGTAATGCTAACACCACCAAAACACAGAGACTGAATGACCTCTATCAATATTCCCAGTTTTAAAGCTTAGCATTACTGCAGCATTGTGCAATTTATTAGTCTAGAAATCCTCTGCAAACAGAGAAAGCAATGCTTTTTTCTTAAAGCCAAATATAGGCAACAAAACAGAGCCACAAGAACATTTCCGTGCATTTTTTTCCCCCTCTTTCCTTACTATCCAGAGATGCTTGATATCTTGTTAACTGTGCTTGTCTTTTAGCTTTTATATTAAATGAATTGAAACACAGGAATCTTAAAATTAAGATTAAGTTTTTATGGTGGCTGTGGGCATAGCTTTTGCTTTTGCAAGCTATCGCATATCTCTGCCAAGTGGCCTGCTTTTCTCCTTCTGGTTTAGTTTTGGCTACAATGTGCGAGTGTGCAGAACATTTTGTTGCAGCGACTATATCGCTTTTCCTATATCTAAAGGAACCTCAAAATCTGAGCCTACATATTTCAGAAACTCCAAATAACTCTTGGACACAACTATGATGCCATTGGAGAGAAGCTATTTAGATTATAAACTGAAAAAAGAGCAATGGGTGTGAGGAAAATTCTGAACTTAGTTGATATGTGTTTAGGGCAAGGAGGACTCAAATTTATAAATGTATCTTCACTGTTTCTTGGTCCTTTGTTTAGATCAGGATAATTTTTAGATATGTTGAGCTACTACCTTAGCTTAACCTCTTAAAAAAAAAAAAAAAAGACCAAAAAGCAGAAATTGTACCAGGATTTCAAATCTGAACTTTCTACAGAATTGAAAAGCTGATTCCTTAATTTATTGCCAGAGGTCTTACCAAGCTTACAGACCAACATCTGGGTATCAAAACCTTAATGACAGGCACAAATAGTCAACAAAGGTGCTGTCTTAAATCCAGACAATGCAACAACAGTGACTCATAAATCTGGTTTTGATCTGAAAGTAATTTTGAATCTCTATGTCTTACTTAACACACAAATACTTAAACCTGATCCTTCTCCTATGTGGCTTCTTGTAAAGAATAACAGTATTTGGAAAAACTATGGAATACAGCCCATTTTCCAGCCAGTGGAAGATCACTCCACTTCAGCAGGCTATACTGGGCTTTGCTCAGAAACACTTTAAAAGCTCCAATGTGATTTATACTTTTCTCTAAGTAGACCATTCCACAGCCAATTTTATCATGCTGTAAGGATCTTGCATAGGTGTGTGCGTGTGTGTGTATCTTCAACGTATGTTTTCTCTGTATTTTACCCTACCTCATTGCTTTTGTCCGCATGTTTCCAGCTAAATAATTTGACCTTTGCCCAGGAAATTGCAACTAAGCAAAGTCAATGGAGCTACAACAATTGATGGAAAGTTCTTCTCCAGGTGTTTAAGCTCTACATTTTTCACTAACTTAAGTCATGCCAAATTGTATACATTTAGCTTTTTAGACTTCAGAAATCAATGCTTAGAGCCCTAATAATGCTAGTTAAACCTCTTCCAGCATGGCAGCACCTTTATTGTAGGATGTTGTCCAAAACCCCAGTACCAGTTCATCATAACGATTTTTGCTTTTGCAGCAAGATGACTTTTCATAAGCAGCCCAAAACTGTGCAAGTCTTTTCATATCCACACTGTTTGACAAATTCATGTTCATTTGGCGTACACTGACATAACCTGATATCTCTTAGTATTATGTTTTCCCCAGAGGACAAAATGTTTCAGGATAGTTTCTCAGTTCTCAGGTTTTGTTTGTTTGTTTTATAAAATAACAACCTTGTATTGCTAATTCTTTCCCACCTTTCCTTTCTACCATGACACCTTTTATATCATTGTTTACACTGAGCTTCAAACTCCTAGCAACTTTGGGGTTGTTAATTTACTGAGTGCTAACTATTTTTTCCAAGTCAATAACAAAAGATAACAAGTGCAACAGGTTCCAACACTGGCATTTACAACCACTACTGTATGATTTCACTTGCCATTCTCTAAACATATTTCACACAGTTTCATTTCTCATTCTCATAATTTAGTCTTTTACCTAGGCTTCATCTTGGCTATATTTTTATACTAATAAAGTGAAATTAATATTTTGCATACTATACCATGAAGTAGTTCCCAATGAAGTATCAAAGCTGTGTATTTCCAGTACGTTGCTTTCAGCCATTATGTAAAAAAACCTTGTTTTCCAAATTATCCCCAGACATGGCACCCCCCAATAAAGCTTGCGCTCCAGTGATTTAGCTCAGTGCAAGGCTGCAAAAACAGTAATGGTGGAAAAAGTGAGAAATTAAGAAATGGCTGCAGCAAGGAGAGGATGAGACTTGACAGAGAATCCCTGACAAGGGATGCTCCCTTTCAACATGAGCATGGATCAAAGTGATCATATAGCTGTAGAGCTACAAGTCCTACCAAAATAAATTTGGGGGAAAAAAAAAAAAAAAAGAAATCTATAAGATTACTTTTTTCATTTGCTTGTTTTTACACTGCATATAAAGTATTTCTGTGGTTAAAGGATTTACCACGGTAAAAAAGTAACATGAGAATTGTCACACTGGATCAGGCTAATATCCCTTTTAGAACACTATGTCTACATGGCATTGATATAAAATTAAGTCTAAACCTTACTTAGGAAAAAAAAAAGTAGTAAAAGCTGGTGTCTTATGTCTTCATTTAAATTGACTAAAGATAAAATTAACCTCTTAGCCAAGCTGCTCTCCCACTCCTGCATGAACCTTCTTCCTAATATTTACAATGACATAAATACCTTAGTGGCAATTCTACAAAAAACATTGCTGGTATTGATTAATATTAGTTTATCTGTAGCTTCTTCTATGGAGTTAAATCAAAACTGAGAAGAAAAATCTTACAAAAATCCAGAATTCATTGTCCGTATATTTCACAGACAAAGCATTTGAGAGCTTATACACCAGAGAAATTTCTGTGTTTTTCAAATGTATATGGAATTGAGTAAAACAAAGTGTTATATTTGCAGGCATATGTCTGTAATGCATTCATAAATTTAAGTCCTTCGAGAAAGCATAAAATATTTATGGAAACAAGAGAGCCATACTGTGCTGAGTCTAGTTTGTATTTATCAGTATATCATACTGCAGATTGTTGCACACTACTATTGATTATTCCATGTAGATCACAACACGGGGGAGATCTGTCTGAGAGAAGTCCTTTTTTCTAAGAAACTTGATGAAAGCAGGAAACAAAGGAGGCATTTTAAGTTGAAACAGATGCCTGAAATTTCTTAGTAAGGCTGGTTCTTGGTTTATCTGTTCCATTAAAAGGTTAGGAAATAGCAAGGAGGACTAAAAAATGTAGGAATTAATTTTAGATGGATTTTTATTATTTCTTTGACCTCTGTGGAGCTGTTCTCATACCTCTAAGTTTCACTCTCTCTTAATTCCATTCTTGGAGTAATACATCACATTCTTCATTATTAATAACAACATTATTCTTACTATGTTCAAGGAGCCTTAAAAAATGTTACAGAATTAATTTTTTTCAACATCCTTTTCAAGTTCAGTTTTGATAAATGGTAGTCCCCCTTCTTTGTAAAATCTCTACTGAACCAAACAGAAAAAAAAAAAAAAAAATCTCTCTTACAGAGAGTTTTCTTATAGAAATTGTGGGAGAACACACAAAATTGAAGTTTTCCACAGAAGAACATTTCTTGAAACAAATTTTGTTTTCCATGATGCACCACACCTTTTGTCTTTTTTGCACTTTGGTGGTTCAACATGGTACTTACCTTCTCACACACCACCACTGTACTTCAGGGGGATGTAGAGTTGAACTGGGTAAAATTAAATACTTTGATTTTTGTACATTAATTTTACATCCCGTTTTTAGCTGGTCTTAGTTCAGAATAAAGCTTGTATCAAATTATCAATATTTTTCTGTGGAAAAGGTTTTTGTTTTGTTTTATAAGACAAATTCTTCTGAAAATTAGTAATACCATCAGCAAACAAACAAATAAAAGGCATAAAATCCTGCTGCATGTATGAAAATGACATTTTTTCCCCTGTTTGCAACTTGACTAAAACAGGGTAAATTTCATGAGAATAATGAAAGGCACTTCAATGCCAAATTTCAGTATATATCTCCAAACCACAGAGGATATACAGCTGTTCAAAAAAAACAAATTAAGAAAATGAGCACTGGCAAAAACACCTGTTCTTCACAAACCTTTTTCTTGGAACCAAATGACCTATTTTTGTTGAAAGTTGAAAAAAAAATAAAAATTGAATGTGATGAAGGAACAACCTATGGAAAAAATCAGCTTAAATTACTATGATGAGTTGGCTGGAAGCAACCAAAAACAGAGTGCTAAAGGCAGAAAATATTTGGGAGTATTCACAGTCTCTTACATGGCTCTAAGCTAACACGTCTGCTCCCTCCAACTCCTGCCTTTCAGCAGCAAATCAAGCTTGGGAAAGTCACTATCTTCACACTCTCCTGCTGGGACAACGTCACTGTCTGCTTTGCAGGGAAGAGGAGATCAAGCTTGGCATTGGCCTTAGGTTCCTACCTTGGTGCCTGACAGAATTTACGCAAGCATCTGTTTCAGAAAGTCATAGGAGTAACATAAAACCAGAAATACTCCAAATTATTTTTCAGAGAAATCGAAGTATGTTTTCTTAAGAAAAGTCTGGAGAGTATATTTTGGAGTTGTGGAATATTTGGAATATGTTTGCAGGCTCAAAGGGCCTTGATGCTGGGAACAATTAAATCACTTTTTGTCTTTTTTTCTTTATTGATTCCTCCATTGCTTAGAGAAAACAGCCTTTGGAGAGTCTTTCTAAATAAGCAAGTTTGCATTAAAGATACTAAACTTTATGATCAATTTTTCCACCTAACAGGAAAAACTACAGAACTTGGTGGAAGACCTGCTTGGGCAAAAATGGAAAGCACTAAAGTGTTTTGATTAAAGAGACTTCAGTAAAATAAAAAGAAAAAGACGACTGACAAAAAAGCAACTAACTGCAATATTTTTGCATTTCAAAATGCAAAAAAAAAAAAAAATGTCTCTGGAAACTACTTATTCAAAAATTTTACATATTTTAAAGATCTAGTTATGTTAAATAAAGAGTTAACGAGAAATGCACAGCCCTTACCGTTACAGAAAGTGTAAACACCAGACGACCACTCACAAAAGGTCTCTGTAACATGTTGCTGTGCCTGGGCCTAGCTTATGATGTTCTGATTACAGTAATTAATCTGTCTTTTTACTCACAAGTTGTGTAAAATGTTTTTAAAGCATTCATCAGAAGAGCAGCAGTTATACCTCAAAGCTGCAGGCATGCTGTCCCTGTGATTGCTATGGAAAGACTCATTCTGCAGTTGTTGAGACCTCTCATACGTTTTGCGTGTTTCAAATTAATAATTATGTAAAATTACATTAAAAACTACATACTTCAAGTCCATCAAATCCAAAAAATAAAGCACCCCCTTCCTCAGTCATATTGTCCGTAATATCCTTATTTAATTCAATAGTGACAACATGCAGACTCTGTGGTGGTTTACATCACTTGACCCTTTTAATACTAAAACATTCCCAACTATTATTATCCTACTGCATAGGCTCAACATATCTTTATGCAACTGCATAAATATAAAGTCACTCCCCAAGTTTTGGAACTAATTTAGACATTATTATACTTTTTTTTTTTTTCTCTAACAGAAGACTGAAACATGCTCACCACATAAATATAGTCATAAGGTTCCAGTCATGACTGGTGCTCACCACAAAAAAAATTGATAGTATATTTACATTTTCCATAGCTCAAAAATGATTTAAGTGTAGAAGTACATTCTATTGATTATGCATCCATCGTTGGGTATTAGCTTTGTTTAAATCCCTTAAAATGTGAATATTTATCTAAACTGGATGTGTATTTTTCATTTCGTATCTTCAACAACATGGGTCATATTGCAGACAAAACAGCCACTCAAAGTTACTTGACAGTTATAACTAATCTTTATATACTATTTTGCCCGTTAGTTAACAAAACACTGAAGAATTCTCTCTGAAAAGCACACCCGTTCATGATTTATTTTTTTTAAATTCATTTATTTGGCTAGAAAATATCAGCTGGTTGAAATTAAAGGAGGAAAAGACAGTTTTAATTAATGTCTTCTTCAGGAACAAAGTTCCTAAAGTTGCTGAAGTGATCCATTTTGACAGTTTCAAAACAAAAAATTCCCATTTGTATGTTTGAAATTATTTTTCAATTTGAAATTTAAGACACAAAAAATATTGCATCCAATAAAAAAGAAATGTTTGGATTGCTCAAAAGCAAAACATTTTTTCAGATTGCTGGCTCAATGAAATCATACACTTTTTGTGCCAATTTGAAACGCAATACCAATGCTGAAATGTATAGAGATATACCTCTCTATATGCATAGAGAGATATATGAACATGCATATGCAAATGCAAACTAAGATGGAGAAATAAAAATAGAGAGAGAGAGAGAGAGAGGTATGAGCACACACTTATGCCCACAAAAGTCATCTTTGAAATCTCATGGGCTATCTCATGGGCTATGAGATCTCCGGGGAGATCTCATAGCGGCCTTCCAATACCTGAAGGGGGCCTACAAGAAAGCTGGGGAGGGACTTTTCATAAGGGCTGCTAATGACAAGACAAGGGGAAATGGGTTTAAACTGAAAGAGGGTAGGTTTAGATTAGATATTAGGAAAAAGTTCTTTACTGTAAGGGTGGTCAGACACTGGAACAGGTTGCCCAAGGAAGTTGTTGATGCCCCCTCCCTGGAAGTGTTTAAGACCAGGCTGGATGAGGCTTTGAGCAACCTGGTCTAGTGGAGGGTGTCCCTGCTGAAGGCGGGGGGATTGGAACTAGATGATCTTTGAGGTCCCTTCCAATCCAAACCATTCTATGATTCTATGATTTGAGACTAAAGCTGTCAGTCAAACATAATCTCTAAAATTTACAAGCTTCCTGCACTCAGGTGCAACAATAATAAACTCCCAAATAAATTGTGTTCTTTCTCAAAAAAAAAATAAAAATCTAAATCAATATAATGCCTTTCTTTGAAGGACGAAAGGTAATAAAGGGAACGTAAAGCTTTAAAAGGAATTCAAAGGGGATTCTCGGTATCCATCTCAGAGTTTACATTAGAACCTCAAGACATGATTAGGCTTCTGAAAGGGGATTGGCTATAAATCCAGATTTCTAGAGGAGCAGCCTAAAGCTTCAAGGGCCATTTCAGGTACAAGAAATTACTGATAGATACTTTAAAGAGAAAATCTTAAGTGCTGATAAGTTAGTTGGTCAGACAAATAACTAGAGACCATCTTTACAAGAAAGCATAGGAAGGTGCTGAGCAGATGATTTAGGGACTTTTTACCAAACAGAGTTCAAAACTTGAAAATACTCTTTAATTTTCTAAACATAATTAATTTTTTTGAAAAAATTGTATTTCACCCCTGCCTTTACTCAAGATGTAACTGATAGTATTAGGCTCACTGTAGAGTACTCAGTTTAGTAGTTGGCTTGTACTATCCCATCTTAAATATTTCACACAGCTGGAAGTTGTAAGCACAAGGAATAGGAGCAAGGGAGTTGCAGTCTCCTGCAAGTAAGTACAGGCATGCTGGCAGTCTTCCAGATTTATTTATTTTTAAGGTTGTGCTAAGGATGTAAGGCTTTGATTCCATCATTTGTCCTAGTTTTGCCCCACTTGCTGACATTGGATGATCCAGCTTTCAAACATACCGTGTTCAAAAGAAAAAAATATTTCATTTATCTTTGTCCTACAACTGGTATGCTGTGAAGCCAAATCTCCCCCCACCCAGCCCCAGCCCCATATGCCCCTGAATGCATCACATGAGTTTTTGAAAACAATGAAAACTGAATAGATTTAGATCTTACAGACTGGCTGGGGGAAGGAGAGGTGGAAGGGGGGAGAAGAAAATAATTGCTACAAAAATATTTCCTGAAAGTCATTCCTCACAATTTTCATTTCCTTGTAGTAACTTACAGATGTGACTGGTCTAGAATACAAGTGTTCTCCACCACCATGCAAGGATTTTAAGAAAGTTCAGATTCAAGTGTTAACATCAAATTTAAAATTTGAAATGTTTATATGATAGTCTTGATTCGAATATGGCCCCAAAACTGGGAAGATCTAAATGTAAAATCAAAAGAAAATGAAAATTCCTGCTTTTACACTGCTCTGCAATACAAGTCTGCAAATAAAAAATTGGGAAAATTCTTCCACAGGCAAGAAGCCTGTCAGTATTTTGTAACAACCAACTAGTGAGAGTTTTGCAAATTAAAAGTTATTCAGGGATTCAAGTTTGTGCAATTTGCATTTTGTCAAATGCAACAATAAAAGCTTCATGGACCTTATTCTCATATAGATAGAGGCCCCTTCATGCTGCTTTGGCACAAAACCAAAATATTCAAGTAAATTACGTGGAGTCAAAAACCAGAATGCATCCAAGTCTGCAGGAAATTCTAACACTTTATTTTCAACCATTCAATTAAAAATATGCTCTTCTCAAAGAGGCAAAGTTTGTAAAGAGATAGTTTTCCTTAGAGCTATTTCCACATTTAGAAGAAAATAGATAAGTTTTTCTCATGTCTGCAAAACAATCAAACAACTGAAAACAAAGTCTAAGTCCAAAAAAAATTGTGCTTTAATCTCAGCTAACTGACCAGCATTCATTCACCAATGAAGTGCTCTATTACTCATCTCTTATCAACTTCAGCACTAAGACAAGCAGAATGTCCATTTCACTAACAACTCCAAGAGGCTCCAGTGGTCTCTGGCCCTGGGAGATGCTTACCAGATGTATCTGCCCCTGACAATAGGCAGCCCAAGACGTTCAGTGTCACTGACTTCAGGAAGAAATCAAGTAATAATCCAGGAAGAATTCCTGTAGGATCATGCTGTGATAGAAACTCGTCAAAGTGTTTCAAATAAAATGTTGAGGCTTAAGGAATCATTTAGCTTTAATGGCACTGGAAAGTTTCTACCTACTCTAATACTCTGTTTTTTATTTTAATGCTCTTTTCTGCTAGTGGAACAACTAAAAGGAATTTTCTTTAACTAACAATTAAATACTGATAAAGTAAAGACACTATTTTATAGTATGTTATTGAAACAGTTTTATGCAAAGCATTTAATAATATTTGATGCATGTCAGTGCTTGATATGGTGGCAGAAAACAACAGTGTCCTGGTTTATCACACTACTAGAGAATTTGGTGCAGGATGCTCTTCTGCAACCCCACTACACGCTTTTGTTGTCTTTTATTGCACCATCCCTGTAACACCTGTTTTCCTCCCCTCTTTCCTGTCCATCACACAGCAATGAAACATATACCTATGTAGTAATCATCCATGCCATCCTTGTTCAAATACTGATTTTTTTTTTTTTTCCCCTCACTGAAAATGTTGAAATATGGGACTGTTGTTCTTCGGTTCTTTTACTGAAAGAAAGGTAAAAACATCCTCCATTAGCTAGAACAGCTAATGTAAAGATTGGGCAGAAAGAATCCTGCCTAAAATTTACATGCAAACCAGTACAGGCCAGAACAGGATGTCTTAGAATATGATTTTGTTTGTTCTTCACTTTAATGGTAAGCCTTAATGTACTCATTAAAGAAGATTGGCAAGAATACACACAGATAAATTAAAAAAACAAACAAACAAAAAAAACCAACACCAAAAACCCTACTATTTCTAGTTTAAATGAGACTTATCTAGTGGGGAAAAAAAAAAAAAGTAGATACAGAAAAAAATCTCAGGCTTATTTTACAGTGCAACCAATAGAAACCTATGTAGAAAGCAGAAAAATAAAAGCCACAACACTGCAAGAAGAGAAAAAAGTTAAATTCTACTATAGTAAAAGCCCACCTACATTTTTTGTAGAAAAAAATGTATATATTATCAAAAATGTACACAGCTGTACACAATTGTATTCATTTATTTTCAAATTTTTCCCTTTAAGCTACAAAGTTGAAGCTACATTTCAGTATATATGGGTTTACTTCTGTTGAATAATATCTGCTTTTTCAAAATTCTCAGCGCAGAGGTAAAAATATAACTCTGACTGAAACGGATAGAAAGTCTTTTCACATTTGCAAGAAGCTTGCTGTAGTGATCATGCTTTAAGCATACAAGAGGTATCCAAAGGTTGTAGCAAAAACTATTTTCCTCCCTCTGGTATAGTGGGAAAAACAGAAAAGCTCTTGGTATCAGTCCATTCTTCCTACACATGAGGCCCAAGAGTTTGTCTTTCTATCACCTGATGACAGGCTTATGTGCTTAAAAGTGTTACTAGTTTCCTGTAGTGTAACAGTAAAATAAAATATGCCATGTCTACCCACAAACCCTGACTTACTTATTTTGACTTTTCCCATTTTCCTTCTGTATAGAACAAACATTCTTGAGAACACTTCAAATAATGCTATGAACTTATTTCACTTTCATAGAGATATTTTGCCTTTCAACTCTTTCTCTGAATGTGCCCAGGACACATTGTTTAATTAATTTCACCAAAGGTTCTATGATTCAGAAACGTGAGATTGTTTTCATACTAATGTTTCCTTCTTCACTGTTGTTCTGTTCCTGTTTCCTTTATGTCTGACCCCAGCAAGTCTCATTTGGCATTCCCAAAACAGAATAGATTTGTTTTTCTAAAGCCATCGGCAGAGCTAATGGTACAAAGATTCCCATGAAGTGGGTGTTGCAGAAATTGAATAAATAGCACCTGATTTCCACTGACTAAAGACAGGATCATTAAGATGACAAGAGAAAAAAAAAAACAAACCAAAACAAAAAACCCCAACAAAACAACTCTATAACCAATCTCTTTCTTTAGATACCTCTAAAAGAGTGGGAAACAGACAAGAATGTGATATCTCCCAGCCAAGGGAAACTGAGCTGCAAATAGTTCCAGTCAGGAAAGTGTACTCTGAACTTTGCTTTTCAAAGGTGAGAGCTTTCACACAGTGAGATTGTGTGAGTGGGTGTGAATTCATGGGAAATAGCTTCTGAAGTAGATAGCCAGATTAAAATTTAAAATTACTCTGCCTGTGTCAGAAGTGTAAATGCTGATCCAAAAAAGTGGAAGTCTTCTGATGCAGAAATCTTCTTACCTATCCTAAAATCTTAATATTGCTTTCTCTGTGATCTGTAAAGTCGTGTAAAACCTCTCATTGCAAAGCAATACTTATGAACACGCTAAGAAGAGTCAAGTGAGAACAGATTTGGTGTGTCTTCCATTTCATTTACTGGCATGGGTATGTGAGAACGTCAAATGTTTTAGCTTTTTAAGAACTCCTGATGGCTTACAGTCTTAAGCTCCTCCATATTTTTCAGCTAATATCTGAGCCAGCTGAAGTTTCCATGTCCATAATATTTTGTTTCCAAGTAGAAGACAGAATTATTAAATAGAAAAGACAGTCTGTAAATTGAGTATCAGGAAATTAAAGAGTCCATCAAAAAGCAGTAACTACTCACATATAGACATCACCTGCAGTAAAATAGTCAAAATGTAAGTACATCTCAAACTGGAAATAAAAAAGGGTATCTTTATACTTGCTAACATTTTTGCATTGTGTGTTTGCATCTAGAATATTACAACTGTCTTCAGCGACCATTAGCCACATTTAGAAAAAGAAGTTTCTAAACCAGGACTGACCCAGATCTGAGGACCAGATGTTCAAAATGAAATCCAGAATATTTCTTAGTAAGATTTTCATACTCCAGAGGGTGCTTAAAGTTACTGCTCTCCTCCCCATTTGACCCAAAACTCTCCTAGGTGCTTGCTTTGTACAAGTTTAGAATTGCCCCAGCCTCAAGAGCTCAGTGCCTATTTCTCACATCTCTCCCAAGATAGGATCTAGAAATTTGGCAAAGGAATGTGTAGGTCCCCTAAGGCATATAAAACATTAATCATTACTGAATAATACCAAAAGCACACTGACAAGCTGAGTTTCCTCAGAAAATGCAGAGTTGCTCACTGTCTTTAAGGATGGGTGGGAACCTTCACCTTTCACGCAACACCTTAATGCTTGCAGGACTCAGCAAGTGAGAGGGATGGATTCAGTAGCTTCCTAAGCCTAGAGACATTCAAAACCCTAATGTCTTACTTCCCAGGAGAGTGCCCAAACCACCAACTTTTTACACAAGGTGCACACTATGATACAATTGATGCTAAGCCATTCTAGAGAAAGGAATACACCATCAAATGAACCAGTGAGAGTAAGCAAGGGACATGATGTTCCACCATCCTAGTTCATGTGGGAGTCATGGGGTTTTATGCATCAAACAGACAGAATTCAAAACTCCAAGAAGGTAGTCCTAACTATTAAGCTGTTCTAGAACCTGCCTTCTCCTCCAGCTCTGCTTCAAAAGAAACAAGAATGAGGGCTGCTTTCCTCTGGCAGAAAGGCCTGTTTTGTGAATAAATCATCTGCTGAGGACAGAGATGTCTGGCAAATTGTGGTGCAGTTCAGAGATCCTTAATCTAGCTTCTTTAAACAAGTTAGCTCACATGTTGCAAGAAGTTATTTACAGCCACATCAACTTCTATAGCAATGTATTTTCCTTGATAAAAGCATATCTAAGTAGACACGCTCTGCCCCACAGTCTAAACTCTATGTGAGTCTGGGTTTTCATATATGCTGTTGCCCTCAGATCTTTGTTGGTCTTTGGTTGGTTGGTTTTTTGGGGGTTTTTGCTAGCTGTATTACATTCCCTAATTAGCCAGCACTTTGTTTGGTTTCAGCTTTGAGGCCCTACCCTATGCAGGGAACTTCAGTGAATAAATGACGATTCAGGATTTTGACTACAGAGACTAGAAAGCATGTAACTTTGGGGAACCTAAGTCATATATTCAGCCCAGCCTTACATTTTTGTGGTTGTTAATAACCAGAGAGTACTCTAGATAAGGGGTTGATCAGATCTAAAACCTTGCCAGCAAAACCATTAACCAAATTCATTATTAACTGCAGTATGGGGCATTTTTAGGAGGCAGTGAATCCACACAGGTGCTACCAACCAAGCACAGAATATGACAGCAGTCGAGACATATGGATGTTATTAAAGGCACAACCTCCAGGATCCTTCTAACTGATGTGCAAAATGGAAAATGCAATTGTCTTTCACATTTCAAGCTGAAATTTCAGAATCAGTAACTTGAAAATGAGCAAACAACAATCTCAGTTTTCTGCTTACAGAGTAAGTAGGGCTTAATAGGAGCTTTATGAGACACAGTAAGCATGGAACATATAAAAGCCATTTTGGCAGGTTATAAAGAAAAAGGCATTTTAAAAAGACACCTCTGGCTTATCTAGCAATACACAAATACACATATGGGAAAAGAGAATTTTTCCTGTCTCAGCATGAGCTGCTCAGGTAAATTAAAATTATGTCAGCACTATTTCTTCCCTTAGGACTAAATCTTTGCAAATATTACATATAAGTTGAGCATATGACATTCATACTTAAAAGTTGATTTGAGGTTTTATTTTCAATTGAGGTAAGCATTTTTAATGAACTTAAAAGTAAAAATAATAAAAAAACCAAAAACCCTCCAAACAAACAAACCAGGAGGTTATTTTCATTAGCGTATAGATGAAATGACCAGTATAGTTTCATAACATGGTGCTTCATTTAGCTCTGTTGATTTGTTACAGCAAAACATACTCATGTCTGGATGCAGATTAAATATATGTCCCTTGGTCATCAGGATAGAAAACTACAATGTTTAGAAAGCAATTTTTAAAACATTACATGCAATTTCCTGCATTTCCCTGCAGGAAAAACATATATAATACAAATTACTGGAATAAGATCTATAATCAGCATGATGGTTCATTTCAAAAGAGTTGAGAGGTTTTTTTTTTTGTTTTTTTTTTAAATCCGTGCAAGTTTTTATCTCTGAACTTTACTTTCAGTGTGGGCTTGCCCTGACAAAATAAACGCCCTCCTCTACTGCCAGCCATCACATTTCACAAAATTCAGTTTAACAGGCTGCTGCTGAGTTCTGTAAGATGACCCTGAAATTGTAGCAAACCTTTTCATCCTCAACACCAAGCAAACAACCAGTAGTCCCCAGATCTCTTAAGCCATGTTCTTACACTACTGGAGCTAAGCACAGTCAAAGTCAGAGCTTGCCCAACTAGGTCACGAGGAAGAATGAGAAAGCCCGATGCAACACAACAAAATGCACCTGACACCATTTTGGTGGACAGCAGACCTGCCTTGCCTGATTGTTCTTGGTTTACTGTACACGATGCTCTACTACAAGAGCCCGACTCAAGACAAAATGAAGGCTTTTGTTTACATTGTCTCAGCACACACCTCTGTCAGGGCAAGACACATTCCCAGAAAGCCGTGTCTTTTGTTCAGGTGAGGGTTGCTTTGGCAGCACAGGAAGCTCAAGGAGGCTGCGTCAACCTTGTCCAATTCAAGATTTGTGAAGCTTAGAGGCCAGGAAGCAAAATAGCTCTGCAGGTCCCTTCTTTCAAGGGCATGGGTGTGGGGGACAGATTTCTTTTCAGTCCTTTAGAATGTTTCTTTCTTGCTCAGGATGTCAAAATTTGCTCTATAAAAAATTGCTTCAGTCAGAGTAAGTTTTTCTCTGATAAAAATTCATTCCAGAGCCTGGGAGACTTTTGATGTCTTTTAGATCATCTATTTTAAGGAAGAGGAGAAGCAGTTTTATATAAAACTCAACTCATCTTCCAGTCCATGAAGGGATTTGGAAACTGTTGCAGATCTTTAACACATGAAAACAATCCATGGTTTAGTAAAGCCAGTTTTGGAGCTGGTTATTCAGAAGAGAGTATAACTTCAATGAGGCAAGAAAATTTTCTCACTGATCAACAACCAATGAAGCCAAATTCTTAATTTCACTTTCTAACCTCAATCCCTATTAATTCAGGAGTCTGACTGGTTACTGTAATACAGAATCATGAAGAAGCTTTATATAAAATATGCTATCAAAGAGGACATATCCCTGAAAATGAAATGACTCAATAAATATGTGCAGTCCTACTCTGGTAATTTAATGAAGTGTAAATCCCTAGTGAAAATAACAAATGAAGATCTGACTTTTTCATTTATTAATTATTTCCTATCAACATGGGCTTGTTGTCCTGAGTTACACTCAAGCCAGATAACAGAAAATCAGAGATGTGTAAGGTGATAGAATATAAGCATCTAGATAAGCTCATATCAAACAATCAATAACAAATACAAATAAAATCAAGTTATCAACTTCCTCAAAATGGCATTAGTAAAAGTAGTATCAGAAAAGAAGAATATATTGAAGAACACATACTGAATTAAAGATCTGAAATTAATTATTAGGGTTTCAGTTTTCATTGAAATTGCCAGGTTGTTTGTCACAATTTGGAGAAGAGGGAATTTTATATACAGGCTAATTTATAGACATTGCCTCATCTTGGACCCCAAATCTTGGTCCCTAAAGCAATAAAACTGGAAACCGAAGAAAGAAAACCCTAAACACAAACTATGAAAAAACATATGCTATAATTTCTCTTCCATTTGCAAATTTTTGTGGAATTTACTATAAACCCTTTCAGATACAGAGCTATTTTGTGAAGAGAGCTAGGTTTAGCATGCATTTCTTGAAATTATCGCTATTTCAACACTGCTGCTATTCTCCTAACTAATGCACCACACAGCAAGTCAACAGACTGTTTACTCTTGCATTAATATTTAACTTCTCCTATGAATTAATTGGAAGATTTCTTGATAAATTTTTGGAGTGGCTCATATGTGCACAAGGTACAGCCAGCTTCCAGTGTAACCAAGTTAACTGCTTGCCCTTAGTAACTTCTGTGCAAACAACACAGCACAGCCTTCCTCAGTTCATCCTGATTAATAAGCAAAGACCTAGCTTCTTTTCCTCAAGAGCACAAAGGCATAACATGAGCACTATATTTTTCTCTTCAAACCTGAAAGATTTTTTCTTTAAAGAATCAGATCCCAACATCCTTATCTCAAGTTCAGACTGTTTTTACATTTTATTACTTTTCTCTTTTTCTGCCCTTCTTATAGTCTGAGACAAGATTTACCCCCAAGCATATTGTGTCCATTTTTAAAGAGAAGCAAACAGCTACAGACAAGAGGAAGGACCAGATGTAGAAAAGGTGCTATGTAGATGTTTTCAGAACATTGTCTATTTCAACATTGTCCAGAACAATTCTATTGGCAAACCTTACTGATGGCTTACCACTCACAGGGGTCCAAGATACAATTCTGAACACTCTTGATTCCATTTAAACCCATGCACATAGCCTGAACCACTGAATGATAAAACAGTGCAGTAAAGGTTAGCCACTTGAAGCTAACTTTTGGTGATTCAATGTAGAATACATTTCCTCATCACAGGATCTACTGATATACCTGAAAGCTGTGTCTGCAGCTGCCTTACAATGCCTAAAATTCTCCCTGAATGTAGGGACAGAATAAATCCGAAGCATGGGGGTGTGGTGATGCTCCCCTACCTTCTATGTATGAAATGGGGAGATTTTCAACTTTACTTCAACTCAGTTCCAGGAAAGGATACAGAAAATGAATCAAAAGCATTTCAAGTTTGATACTCAGCCTGTAAACACTCAGTCCTTTGGACTGATGAAGTTCACACAGGGATTTTAGAACTGTCACAGTCTAATCCTGATTCACTGCAGCCTCCTGATTTCATTTCCAGAAGGAGAAGAACAGATCAATAAATTTATTATTTCCGTGAGCTAATAAAAATGTGAATGTTTCGCTCACATCACTGTAGAATCTCCTAACACATCACATGCACATACTATATAAAAGGTGGAAAAAATAATCTGAAGTGGAGTGAGAAATGATCAAATAGGTCTTGAAACTCTTTATCTACTTTATGATATATTTTTACTTAAGATCATTTGTTAAGAGTGTTAGAAAAAGCTGGTTAAGTAAACTCAACCTACAACACAAAAAAACAAAATAAGGAGCTAACAATGGACAAAAGAGTGCATTTGCTTTAGCAAATAGCATCACAATAATTTTAACAAAAGAGTTTTGTGTTCATGCTTGCTGTCTCCTCCTTTATATATATGTGAATGAATTTTGTGTTTAGTTTTGAGAGTTTTAGGCTCTGTTAGAATACCTATACTGATCACGATGAAACTGTATGTGAAAAGAAATGTTCAAAACCTCAAACATAATTTGGCACTTTTTTCCTGCCATTACAAAAACAGGAAAAATAGCTTGTTGACTGAGTGTTGAACCGACAGAAAAAAAAGGTGTCTTAAGAAAGTAAACTTACTATGGGTTAAAAATTAGCATTCTTTTGTTCGAATTCCTACATACACACACATCAACAATCTTAAAATGCAAATGGCATAAAAGCATTGTAAATCTTCAGATGTCAGTCAAAAAGGAAGAAATACAATTATTAAATCATTAATATCCTAAAAAGCACACCCCAATTTGAAGATAAAACAGAAACAAAATACTAAAGAAAATTAATGGGAATTGTGAAATTCAATTCTTTAACACAGACACTTTCCCTTCAGCTCAGATGTTATGGGATGACACTACACTAATCCCCTTCCATAACTGAAATGAGATCCTGTGGTGCACAGCTGAACTCCTTTTTAGTTAGGCAAATTTCTTTTTTTCTTTAAATGGGACAGAGTATGTAAGAACAAACTTAAATCCTATAATTCTGAGAAAATGTGCCATTATAACTGATACTGCAAAATGCTGCCTTGATTCCTGTCCCCCGAACTACCAGCTGAAAAATCCTTCCCGGAATCTTCAGAACTGCAGTACAACACAGGACCTTGTTTTGAAAGGTAAAGTAAACAGTTTTTCTCAAATTTCATTATGGGCCTTAGCAACTTTACCATTTTGCATGGAATCTGTAGGATTACAAGTGATTCTCCAAGAAGAAAATAGAAATAGGATGTACCTGATCAGCACCACATCAGAGACGCTGAATTCTTTGTAATCAATAAGAGGATGGGTGCTGATGTCTTTCAGTCCGTGCAGAGAAGGGACGGAAAAGAGATCATGCTCTCCCCTACCCCACTTTGATGTTTTACATTTCTTTAGTGCTCCATTACAAAAAGTAATGTTGCGTGAACAAATGCAGCTCTGGCAAATGAGCAGTAACTGTCCCTTGCATTGCTATTACTGAACCGTATCGATAGGCAGTTTAATCTTTGATGGAAAGCAGTTGTTCAGTTCTTTCTGCTACACTGACCCACAGTATAGCATTACTTGGAAGAATTCATTCCTGTGTTTTTGTAACACTGTAACTGGGTAACATTGGAAATTCACTACAAAGTCAGTGTTGCGAATGTGAAGTCTTGGAATGCAATGAATGTGGAGGTTTTACGTTTAAAAAATAAAAATAAATATCCATGGTTCAATAATCAAACTCTAAGAACATACAAAAGGATGCACTTCCATCCCTTTTAGAACACTTTCTCCTGCACTAGAAAAAAACAGCTATGTTTAAATGTATTGTTTTGGGAAATTCAAATTTTCTGACTCTAGTACGAGCTTCTGCTCCACATAAAGGCTCCTGCCTTGACGTCCTTCATCATCCAGTATCCTTCTGCAGCATTGACTCCCTTATGGACACGTTCATATTTTCCTCTCATCCCCTGCCTAGTTTATGCTCCTGATTCAGTTCCTGTTCTTTGAACACATCAACTGTCTCTGTCAAACTCAATTTGTGAGACAACTATCACTAAACTTACAAAGTGGAAAGCATGTTTGGGTTTCCTTTGGAACCTAAATATGTAACAAATTTACCTGATTTATTTCCCATAGGAAAAACTTTCTACTATACGATTCAAATAGTGCACCAAATGTCTATCAGTAAGACATCAGTAACCAAACAAGTAAAACATAGTTCTTAGTCTTAATATGACCCCTTTCTGTTCTTTGGTATGCCATTTCAGTCCTGTCATATCCCAGTTCCTCAGCTGTCAGCTATATTCAGTCATGGAGCATGTGATAGATTTGTTTGCAAATAGGAGCTGGCTAACATTTTCAGGATCTGAATACTTCAGGTAGTATAATTTCTGTTTGCCTGTTTCTTTTCAGAAAACTACAAAGGCATGGCAAACAGCCACACCATGAGTAAAGCTGCACATTGTTGTCTTAACTGGATCAAAGGAATGTGTCACAAATAGGTTTGAAAAAAATACACATTCTTGTTTGCACACCTATGTAAATCCTTTTCTAGTGGTCTAAATGCCAATGGTCACCTCAGCATACGTTTAGAGGCACCTAAATTTGTCATAGGCGTACCACACTTAAAGTTAAATCACTTCTTGATATTGAAGAATCAAAAGAATCATCATATACCCACAATCATATTGCATTTCCCTGTCACTTAATTGTTTCTTAGCAATGCATTTCATTGTGGAAACTGATCCTACTAGGGCTCTGAATAGCATATGTGCTATTGCATGTAGCATATGTGTATTAGCAGATGAAATAATCTTTTTTTTTTTTCCTAATGGTTAATGCCGTTACACTATTCATTTCTCTTCCACCACATTAAAAACAGCTTTCATGACAGGACGCACAGAAAATAAAGAAGTGAGAATAGGCATTTATATACAAAATACAGGAAGATTTAGAAATCATTAGTAAGTTGATATTCTTCTAATATAAGAGTAACAAAACACAAGACTAACTTTCTCCTCATAATATTTCACCACTTAATTTATGCAGGCCTTTCCAATCCATTCCCGTAGATTCTCTCCCTTGACTATAACACTAATCATTTCCCTGTGTGCTGAAAGTAAAATGCCTCTAAAAATGCTTTGTACCCCAAAGCCCCCCCAAAACAGTCTTTGCTGAAAGCCATTCTTCTGCTTTGGTCTTAAAGCTGTGAACTACACTATGAAGGCGGCCAAAGAGAAACCTGGTTTAGTTTCCTAACCAAGCTTGTAAAAACTTTGGCACAAGGAATCCAGCCTGCTCAGGTATATATGATATCTTCCCAAGAATTCAACTATCTCTTAAGAGTGAGAAACCAGATGCGACTCCCATCATACAGTTAGAGCCATCCATGTACACTCAAGTTCATATCTCTTTTAGCTTTCCAGTAAAATCACAGAGAAGGAAGAACAAGATTATGATGTTGCTTTGAATTGTACCCTCACTTGTTTTATGCATAAACTCTATAAATGGCATTAAACAATAACAGTATATGCCTTAGAAAGACTGATATTGATATATAAAACCACTTATATTTCAACATTAAATGTCACTTTGTCCATGGTGACTAAGGAGTCTAACAATCTAACAAAGGTCAATATATTTATTACTGGAGTATGTGTACTCAAGGGCATGCTCTTTTCCTCATACACACATATCCATATACAGAATTAAACAACTGAAACAATACAACTAAAACATTCTCTGCTTTTCATTGGACTCATGGTGGAAAGTGTGGAAAATCAATCCATACGTCCCTCACTATGATTTTCCTTACCAAGCAGTGAGTAATGGAATGAATTGTCTATAGTTCTTACTAGCAGGAAGGGGGGTGGGAGGGGGGAAAGTTAATAAAATGGCAGAAGTTGGGGAAGAGGACATATGAGGAAGCTGGGAGCAGCTTTGTCCTTGCAGGTCTGGGGGAGACAAGGAAGGTTCTGTCCATGCTTCTATCACACTACTGTGCTCACCTAGCTGGGGTGGAGAACTTGCTTGTCTATGTTTAGTTTACATGGGATATGAGCTGTCATTTTCAGTGAGCAAGGCCCCATTTGTTAAAATAATCTATTTCCACTTGATTATGGAACATTCTGCAGACATGGTGTGTGTACTCTGGAAAGAGAACCAAATATAACGATGAGTATTGAAAATAGTAAACAAACTTCCTGAAGGGAGACCTTTGGTTTTAATGGATGAAAACAAGTTTATTATTATTATTTTTAAAATGTATTGCAAATACTGTAAGGAATGTAAAAACCAAAATGTAACCTAGCACGTAGATTACCTAAAACTTTTGCAGGTGGTTATGGAATTGGCACACCACTTAATCCTTACATGTTTTTGAGGTGTCCAGGAGAGTTTAGCAAATATGAGGTACATTTTGTGTCTATCGTTATGTTGTTAAGACATATTTGTTTCTCTTATTGCCAACCACCATGCTGAAACAAATACTCCAAGTTAATCTGAAGAAAGCAGAAGAGAAAGCAGCAACTTTCATCAGTCTGCAGACACTACTACTGTAAGCAAAGGAGCTTTGAATTTTTTTTTTTTTCTTCTTGATGCTGTTAATGTCTATACAGAATCACAGAATACACCTAGATTCAGCAAGAAAGCCAGTCTGCCAACACTTCAGATAACTGGAAACAAAACAGCTTTTGTCTTGGATGTGTTCGGTCACATCAATGTGTTACAGAGTCCATGCTAAGCAGCACTGGCTGCAGCGGTTTGTTCAATGAAGCGTAACACGTGGCTAATCCTGACATATCTGTTCTAGCCCAAAGGTGACTTTTCCCTGAGCAGCTGGTAGCACGCCCTGAGTAGGTACAGACTGTCTCCACTTGTTTTTAGAGCAACAGTGCTTCATGTTCTGAACCTACTGAGTTGAGAAGGAAAAAAGCCAGTGGTAGGCTTGGAGCTAGACTAGAAGACACCCAAAGATACTATGATTGTGAGAAAACTGGTACTGGTGATTTAGAAGGTGATTTTTTTTTATTTTTTTTTTTAATATGAGGCAACATTTTAACATCAAGGCATTCTACTACTTTAGCAACTTGTTATTATGTTTTTTCTTTCAAGGGGACCATGTCAACACCAGAGCCTTAGGTAAATGACAGCTTTAAGGATTACTGTCCTTTTTACCTATTTACATTTCTTTCAGAATTTCTAATAAAAGCAACATTCTTTTTGTTTTACTGAACTGATATATATGATTGTCCTCCCCTGCAAGCTGGCATAAGCCACAACACAAGTAGTTTCATCTGCATGGCATATGAAATCATTGCTATCTGGACAGCCTAGACTACTAAGTCCAGTGAGGTCAATGAAAAGATTTACTCAGAGATCTCTGGATCATGGCCAGAGTCTGAAAATTTAACTGGCTGAGATGTAAAGTACTTCGTAGCTTTTGATATGGGAGATACTTCATAAATGCATAGTAATGTAAAGAACTATCATCTTATTTTGGTGATATCATCACATACACTTCAAGTTTCTTAAGTAGTCCAGTTCCTCCTGTATGCTCCAGGAGTGTTTGAAGAGCTTCTCAAGGAATACTGGACATTGCACAGGAGTCTTTCCCAAAAGTTTTTGCAAACAGATTAGCTGCCTAGCTGATGAAAGCATGTCACAAGCAACTGCAGCCACTCGTGACTGAAATAACTCATTTTTGAGTTATGGAACATGTATTCCTTTCTTCCCTGGGGTATGCAGTATTTGGACTAACACTTAAAAAATCCTCAGATAGGAAAATTCCATCTTAGCATTACCCTGTATATCAAGTCTGAACAGGTCTGAAATGGCAGCCAGAGAGCAATATAACTCATTCAGTTGAAGCCAATACCCTTGATCCATCACATTTGGGATCAAGGCCAGCACAGAGGACAGGACAAACTTTAGAAAGATTGATGGAGGATCTACTGTCAGTGAACAGATATCCATTCTCATCTTCCCAGTCTTCCAGCATAATCCAACATCATCTGTCCCAAGCTATGGCAGGGATCCAAAGAGAATGTGTTGAAATGATTTAAATCATTCCCTCCAAACAAGAGTAACAGGAAACCACACATCCTTCTCCCTACTCTTCATTTACACTATCAAAGAGATCCCTTCTCTCTCCAGATACTTTCAACACCGATGTGAACTAAGGAAATGACATAGATGTGTCAGGCGCGTGAAGATGGTATATACCTCTGGTTGTATTTCATGGTATTAAACCATAAAGCTGACACTGATCAGTGATCATCTGAGTATACAGTTTAGGACTGCTGTGAAGTTTCTTTTGTTACCAAATATTTGTGCAGCTACATCTATTCATTATGTATTTGTCACCTTTGTACGACAGAAAAACTCTTCTAGCTCCGTAGTTACATGCAGTATTTGTACCTCCTGCCTCCAGCAATGTATAATGCTTTTTAAAATATCTGTCAGTATAGCACTTCAGCAACACAGATTACAACAAATCCATCACACCTGTTCTCTGTGTTCTACATTGGCTTCCTCCTTGAAATCAAGTGAAGGTCTTTACCTTCAAAACATTCAGTGACCTGTGACAAAGATAATATGAATGACCACTTGCAGACTGTGAGAAAATGCTGATTGATGGCAAACACGCAGGAAGTTTCTATCATTCTACCTTCTAATGCAAAGGTACAGCTTGCTTGTACTGAAAATGAAGCTTTTTTGGAGGCCTATCCCAAACTGAGGAATAAGCTCCATCAGGAACTATGAGTCATCACAAGCATTTCCACCTCTCTCTCCAAATGCATTACATCCTTCTTGTCCTGACCTTCTCTAACATCCAGCTTATCCATTTTTAAAACTGATTTATTGCTTTTAAAAACAAATTCTCCCAAACCCAAACACTGCACTTATCCAGTCGATTTTCAGCTCAGGGACAAGATGAGAGAAAGAGCAAAATGGACAAATAATGGACACAACATTTAATACCTATCCAGAAAGCAGTGCAAATGATATAGAAATGAAAGCAGCATTAAGATCTTTTGTAGAAGAAATATGTGATGATCTTCCTTCTGTTGTTACACATCTAAAGAAGTATAATTGCATAAAGTTAAGCATAACTCCTAAGTGCCAGGCCTTGCTGTATCCTGCTTTCCTTTATCTCATTGATATATATTTTACTTACTACCTAAGGTATAAGCCTGAAAGACGGAAATTATTTTAAAAGAATTGCACTCTGTGGCAAAGTTTATTTATTGAAACTGAGCCCTGGCTTTTGCATCTGATGCATAACCTACCAAAACATGTTTTTCACTGAAATAAAATTATTATTTTGTGGTTTAAGATTGATTTTATATTTCAACAAGTCTGTTTATTTGTTTCTGAACATTCCAACATGATGATCATACATTAGAAGACTATTTCCCTCCTCCTAAGCAAATCTCTCTCTCCATAAATACTAGCCAGAAATTACCACTGAATGTCCCATTATTTTTCATAACAGTTACAGTAGAGGTTTCTAAGTTATCATTATTTTATTAGCACAAATACACAAAAAAAATTATAAATAATAAAACACACAATGGCACTTCATGATATAGTGTGGCTAATTAAACTGCCAGAGTCACTACTTGAGTGGATCATTTCTATAACCTAACTTTTCATTGTATGTCTCAGTTAAACAAAGGAAAAGTGCACAAATGGATTCAAAAAACATGTAGCTACAAAAGAATGGGAATAATAATGCAAAGAAAATAATTTATCACTATCCAATGTTACTATTTTTATAAAACCAAATTATCTCATCATGTCATCTCAAGGACCCATTCAGAGATACCTTGACAGGCTTGAGAAGTGGCCCTGTGCAAACCTCATGAAGTTCAACAAGGCCAAATGCAAGGTCCGGCACCTGGGTTGGGGCAACCCTAAACACAAATACAGGCTGGGGCATAAGTGGATTGAGAGCAGCTCTGAAGAGAAGGACTTGGGAGTGGTGGTGGACGAGAAGCTCAACAGGAGCCAGGAATGTGCACTCACAGCCCAGAAGGCCAACCGTATCCTGGGCTGCATCAAGAGAAATTGGGCCAGCAGGTCAAGGGAGGGGATTCTCCCCCTCTACTCCACTCTCGTAAGGCCCCACCTGGAGTAGTGTCCAGGTCTGGAGTCCCCAATGCAAGAAAGACATGGACCTACTGGAGCAAGTCCAGAAGAGGCCACGAGAATGATCAGAGGGCTGGAGAACCTCTCCTATGAGGACAGGCTGAGAGAGTTGGGGTTATTCAGCCTGGAGAAGAGAAAGCTTTGGGGAGACCTTATAGTGGCCTTCCAGTACCTGAAGGGGCCGACAGGAAAGCTGGGGAGGGACTTTTTACAAAGGCTGGTAGTGACAGAACAAGGGGAAATGGCTTTAAGCTGAAAGAGGGTAGGTTTAGATTAGATATTAGGAAGAAGTTCTTCACTGTGAGGGTGGTCAGACACTGGAACAGGTTGCCCAGAGAAGCTGTGGATGCCCCCTCCCTGGAAGTGTTCAAGGCCAGGTTGGATGGGGCTTTGAGCAACCTGGTCTAGTGGAAGGTGTCCCTGCTCATGGTAGGGGGGTTGGAACTAGATGATCTTTAAGGTCCCTTCCAACACAAATCATTCTATGATTCTATGATCTCAAAATCCTTATTTCTGTACTTCAAAGCATAAGGAACTGACCAATAAACAAGGTCTTGTGAAAGAGATGTCAGTACTGTAACGATATCTATACCTTGACACCTGAATTTTATATTGTATTATGGTTTTAACTTCTTTATAATTTATTGTATATTTATCTATATTTTATATATCTTGTACATTTTGAAGAAGAAAATTAAAAGGCAGAAAAAGAGAGGCAAGCAGAAGTATGTCTATCAAGGCCCCAGACAGATACTAATGTAAAACTAAGTAAGGCTCCATTAGCACACAGGGAACACATACATCTTGTGCTGTTCTTTTTAATATGCTCTGCAGACTGCCTGAAGATGACACAAAAGGTTAATTAACTACATTCAACGCCATAGAGATCATACTACTTTCATTAATCTCTAGTGTTTTCTGCCTGAGAAAATGCAGAGAATGAAGTCTCTCATGTTTAGGAAATCAAGACCATGTTCCACCAATACAGGTGGCTGCTTAGCACCAGCTGCATACCTGGTGGAATTTTTTTCTGGGAAGTTGTAATTCAACAGTATGGCAGAATTTTCAAACATAGAACAATCCTACTGAAATCAGACAGATTGATAAGTCATATAATCTTCAAAAATTCAACATACTGTTTTACTGAATTATATTTTCCAATTAATCTTACCAGGGTTGGTCTGTTCTGAGCTAGCAGTGAAAGATAAAAACACACTTAGGCAACATTATGAAAGAGATCACAAAAGTACACCACCAACAACAAATCAAACATATCAAAGCCAGGGAAAGAAAACAAAGTACCTTTATGGGAGACTTCCTTGTCTTTGAGAAGGTAAATAAAACTCTATAGAGGCCTCTATATTACTGCCAAAAATGAATAGCTACATCAGGATAAAACTGTTGGATCACATTCTTTCCTAAAACATACACATCCCAGTAGAGAATTTTATCATAAATGCTCACACGCTCTAGGAGCTGATCAAAGATTTACTCTCAGTTAACTACTCTAACTTGATACTTCATGGAAACTGCTCTTCATTTGCACAGAATAAACTCTTATACTGACAGGCATCCTGTATACTTCAGCGTTGGCTAGACTTCATCTTTTAAAAGCATTTGTTCTTTCTGATTTAATTGGGAGCGGAATCCTCCACCCATGATGAATGATACTGTCCCCTCATGTGCTATAAAAACAATCTAGTGGCTCTTATTGATATCTCAGGAAGGTTTCAAGGGTGACCTTTAACTACATAAAACGTAACTGCTGCTAAAGAGTAGAGAACACTAGCCATTACATTAGTACTCTGATATACTTAAAACAATCTAAACTCCTGCAACCTGATTTCTTCAAAGGTGAACTTAAGTGTTTTATGAGAGGTTAGCATCCACCTCCTATCTCAGGAAGGTACCTTAAGCAGGTAGCCCAATGTTAACTCATTTGCCAGCATTTCCAAGGAGAGTAGAAAAAAACACAAGCCCCTACTGCCTCAAATGCACATTAGAAAATTGTTAAAAGGTTTCTTGTCGACAAGGTTGCTCTACAGGGGAATTAAATGTGCCTTGGGACTATTTACAGGTACAAATACCTCTGAGTGAACTGAGCAGTCTCAGAAGCTTCAGCTTCCTTTTGCTGTCTGTAACATGTGTTTCATGAACACAGCTGAGTACTTGCATCTTTACACAAAGTAAAAAAGCAATACAGGAATTTGAAAAAAATTCTCAGGCTTAGGGTTACATGTTCTACAGGTGTCCTTTTTGAATCTAAAACCTAGAAACCACTCTTGATGCAGGCAGAGTTTATTACCTCAAAAACACAGAATTTTTCACAGACTAAACTGTAGTCAAAAATGCCATACAACACACCTGTTGCTAATTACATCCGCACAAAATTAACCGAAGGCCTGTATGGTCAAATGTATCACAACAGACTGTTAATCCACAAAGGCAAGACTCCACTTTATACCGTGCAGGGGAAGTGAGTGAGAATAATAAACCTGCCCTGTGGGTTTCTTGAGTGTTGAGCCTGGTTACAAAAAACTGAATCCATTTGTCTACTAACCACAGGTAGAGAAAGAATGGGCAAAATTTTGGCCTGACTCTCTGCTACTCATACAAAATGAAAACAGACTAACCTGAAAGTAGCTGAATTAGTGCAGACCAAGTTTTCAAGAGAAATTAGAGAGCAGGGGAGAGAGACTCAAGAGGTTTCTGTGCCACTGGACTTCTGCAGCTCTTCCACGTACTCCAATCCTTGCATAGCACCCTGCTTTGCCTGTTCGGTCAGTGAAATCTGGCTTGGGCACATGGATCTACTTCTGCAAAGCATTAAGTGAGCAGCTTTACTTCTACAAATATTTTTATTAATGGCAATGGGATTATTTATGTGAATATTTTCTAACACCCATCAATGATTTTAAAGACCCTCAGAACAACCTATGAATTGTTTGCCAATGTGCTTATTTTTGTTTACTAATCAACCAGCGTCTGTAAACCCCATTTTAAACTTGCTTCTACATAAAAAAAAAAAAAAAAGCTGAAACCAGCCACCTTTCTCTCTACATACTGCAATCAGGTTTCTATTACCTTATAAGATGTTTCACATTAAAGGAAATGGTTCACATTCTAAGAGATTACAGGATCATTTTGTAAATTGGATTACAATGAAGAGACTTAACATTCTTGAGTAATTTTACAAAATATAAAGGGACCATTGTAACAGCCTATGGGTAAACTGTACATTTACATTGAACGACCCTGGCCACCCATAGAAACACCTTGAACAAAGTACTAATCAGTAGCTTAAGAAATATGACTTTTTTTTTTCCTTGAGTTTTGCACTAAAATAATAAAATCAACATTTCCATGTATATAATTTTAATACTGAAGTCATTATCACAAAAACATAATTTAATAGTGAAATCTACTGACACAGACAGTATTATTTTATTTATCTTAATATTTTATTTATCTTAATATTATCTTATTTTATTTTATTTATATTTATCTCAGAAGTCGGTCAGTATTTAGCCAACACTTATCTGGAAGCTTTGGCTCGCATTAATGGCCCATATGATCTGAGTTGATTTATTCCCATGAAAGAGATCCCACAGGAGAAGAGTTCATTAAAAAAAACAAACAACCAAAAAAAACCCCACACAAACCATAGTCAAGGATTTATTCAACAATATACAAACATGGAGTGACAAACTGATTAACTTGACTATAAGTCTATCAAGATGTCACTCGTACAGTCTCAACAAAATTGCAGCTAAATTTGCTCAAGTTTTTAAAAACATGCCTTAGAGAAAAATGTGACAGCCTTCTTAATGGTCTCCAGATCTTAACCATTTAACTGTTTCTTATAGAAGTTGACCTAATGAATAAGAGAAGGTGCCCAACTGTGTTAGCATTGAAACCTTTGCTAACATATTCCTTTGCTACTAAGGCAAGAGTATCTGAAGAAAAGCTATTTACTTCTTGACAATGCCAAAAGTAATTTTGAAGTGTTCTGAAAGCTGTTTTTGAATGCACCCTATTAACTTTCATTAATAAGCAATAGCTAATGGTAACTAAGCCTTAACACATCTTTGATAGTCCTTCATGCACAAATATTTACTTACCAAATGCTTTTATAGTTCTTTTGTTTTGCTCACTGTATATTAGACCATTTAGGTTGAAAGATATAATTAGTGTTTTAATCACATGAATTTTAAAAAGTCTTATTCACTTACTTATCTTTCTACTGTGTGAGGGTCAGTAAATAAAATGTTAGTATAGGTGTACTTTGACCTTATAGTTCTGAGGCTCTTGGATTTTTTCCTGGATTGTTACCAAGTAGAATTAAGTGAAAACTTATTATACAATTCCAGCTCTTTAAGGACTTTACCATATGAAACAGTAGATATATTTGACCAAGTCTTTTGTCCCTTGAAAGCAGTAAACAAAACAAAAAACTGACAGAAACTTTCATACCAGTCTTGCAAGGTTTGCACTCCACTTTTACAGAAACACAAAGGAAAAGAGAGATTTAAGCACCTGGCTGGACATGTTTCTATGTGACATTAATTAAGAACAGAAATGTAGATACTTAAGAGCAAATAAAATATTTTTAATTTAAGGCAAAGCATCAAAATTCAGTTTGGGTTGAGGAATGAAATTCACAACGGCTGTCAAATTAGCGGATTCTCCTAATTCTACAAATCACTAAGTCTGTGAAAAGCCTTTTAATAAAATCAAAGATGCTTTTGAGAGGCAGAGCCTGCTAATCTTACATCAAGTGATAGTCTCTGGCAGTCCAAATTAAGGTACTGTTCAACATGAGTATAGATAGAGGAGTTTGATTCTTAGAAATGTTATACAACATTTGACAGAAACAATCATTCTTTGGGAATTCAGCAGAGATTTTGAGCTTCTCTTGTTGCCTTCTGTTTTATTTCTCTGCCTTTAATACATTTACAATGCAGACATGCTTAGGAGGTTTAATTTACTCAGAGTTATAAGATATGCTTTAAAAAGTAAATAGATAATATTCCAGTGACTTATGTAATAGATCACAGGCAAAACTTTGAATTGTTAAATAGGAGAGTCAGTGTTTCTGTGGAATATTCTTCATAAAATTATTATCCATGCATATTAATTCCTCTTAGCAGAAGTCTGTCTTAAAGCCTATCCTGCCACATGCTAAGCACACTGAGGCAACCTTCAGTAATTCTTGCTGCTAGACATAAGAAATTATATTTATTTTCAGTATCGGCTGAGCATGAAGCTTCTGAGCAAGAAATTATTACCAAAGTTCAGCCCTTTGCACAAATCCTTACCATTACTTATCATCTGTAGTACAAGAGCATCCCTGCAGCACAATGCTCAACTGGGAGTCACCTTGTACCAAGTGCTGGATGCAAGGACTTGCTGGAATAGGAAACAGACTTATACATCTCACTAGCCTTTTTTGTGTTTCTTGCCGGACTATTTATCAGAAATAACTTCTACCTCAGCAATATTTAGAATAATATAAATAATAATTCTTGTAAACAATAAGCAAAGAAGTTGAACAGCCAAATGAGATGGAAACACGATCACATCTTTTATCAATAAACATCATCAGAGCTTACAGAAATAGCAGAAGTATAAAGAATGGAGATAAAATCGCCAGTTCTGCTTGGCTGAAAGAAAGGGAAAGAACAAAGTGCCAAAGGAAAGAATTTTCATAAGGGAAATAACCTTTCACTCCACTATCAGTTCTTCAAAAATTACTAGACAAAACTATTGCAATTACACATCACGTGCTGCTTATTATTATTTGTCATTACTATTGCTTATTGAGAGAAGTTATTTACACTGTTTTTTGACTATCAGGATCTTTTCAGCAAGTGGTGTGAATGCTAAAGGCTGCAAAGAATGAAACCAGCTTTCTGAAAACGGCTGTCAAACAGCACAGAGAACACACTGGGGAAAACAAGAAAAAAAAATTCCCTTTGTATCTTCTTTCAATAGCAGTACTCTTATGTACTGCTGCAACTTCTTTGAAATACAAAATGGGGGAAGTGTGGTCTTTCAACTACAGAGTTCCCTTTAACATTTCCTGCATTCAGCCCTTGCTTGTTACACGATCCATCAGGCCTCTCAAAATGGTCTGAACTCACCATGTGTATCGTATCATCATGGTGGTCCTCTCTAACTCTGTTTGGGTAAGCCCTATAATATACCCATTTGCCCAGCTGTATTCTTTCTAACCTCACAAAATCCTACTTGGCAAACATCAGTGACAGAGAAAATGTAAACCTGCAGCAATCAAGGAAGACTTTAGTTACTGGTTAACCTTCAACCCTGAATATACAAACACAGCTTGATCTCTGACCATTGTTCGGAACTGGAAGTTTCATAGCACTATTTAAGCAACTCTGTTTGCTTTAAAGGATTACTTCACTCCTCCCTCCTTCCCTCCAGCAGCCATACTCGGCTGAAAGCATTCCCCACTGCAGCCTGTGTGACCTTTCACCTTAAAATGCAACCTTGATTGATCCAGCCGGTGCACAACACGTTGCAGGGCATAGCTTTGTCTCTCCAGCAGCAGTTATTTGCATTGTAGTGTACAACTCAAGTGTTTCTGACCAGAATCCAGGCAGCAAATGCATAGTCATTTAAACTTGGCTGTACAGTTTAATCTTGGCAATGATCAGGAAAAATAACCCCACAGCAAGTCTATCTTTTCTCCCACGTTTGAACAAACTTAGTCAACTTCCAGACAAATGTTGCAATGAACTGTGGTTTTTTACATTTGAAATATTAACTAGTGCCTGAGACCAGATACTGGACAGGGGAAAAAACAGCAAAAAAAGAAATCTGGTTCTAAAAGTCTTTCCCATTTATGTTACTTTCCTTTATCAATTCCTTCCTATTCAGTGAAAAAAATCAAGAGGCCTCCTTCTCCTTCACAGTTATTAAAGCTGCAGCTATTACCAATAGTACCTCAGTGGCTATTTCAGGTGGCTTAGTCCATGTGGTGTGCTACCTGGTTAATCAACCATCGATTGGACTCGATCTTAAGGGTCTCTTCCAATCTAAATGACTCTATAAGAATATAGCTGTTGAAACGTTTAAGCCTAACTCCTTATATTATTCTCCTTTCCTCTTATTTCAATCTTACAGTGATATTATCCTTTATCTTACTTTGCCATGCTCCTTTTAAACCACAAGCCTAAGATTGCAGATAAAAACAGTAATGTATTTTGTATAACAAAATCTTTCTATTTGGATGACATTTGGCAACATCCCAAAAATATTTTCTTTTAGAAATTGTGTGTTGTATTGATGGTTACAAGGATTTTCCTGAAGCCACAGTGTCTTTTTGACCTCACTTCTTAATTTTCCAAACATAATTTATTCAAGACAACAAAAAGCATCACATGGCTACTTGAACTTGCATCCTGATTTAGTTTTGATTTGAAGCGTACAATAAACAGGACACCCTTAAACTAAATCTAAAAGGTCCCTGCTCTAACCTCTATTGGAGAAATTAGCATTTTTAAATCTACATTTTTGCTTACTGTTTCATTTTGTGGAATCCTAGCTACCTATATAAATATAGTGTATTTCAATATTATTAAATACATCATAAGTTAAATGATAAGCATCAGTGTCACGTTCTTTGGGAATCAGAGTGTATAATATCCATTTAAAAGATCTTTCAGGTGCTGGTAACCTTGAATACTTTTTTTCTGAACACCACCAGTCATATTGGTGATTTCTACAGAAAGCAATACACTTCAAAGCCCTATTTAACATATTTTTCTAATGATGTAAAATGTTTTCCACTTTAAAATGTTTTTACAAGTGGCAATATTCTAACTCTGTAACTGTTCTAATATTATAACCATTTGCTATTAATCATCCTTAATACTGATTTTCTTTTTTCTCCCTCTCCAGCCCCTTAAAACCTGAACTGTACCCTGGGAACCATAAAAATAAGTGATGGACCAATGTAAAACCCTATATTCTGAATATTCCAAATCTGATTTCATTCCAAATCCTACACATGAATGTTAGTTTGGGCAAATATTTATTTAAAAAATCTGAAATGTGCATACAGTGCAGATTTGCAATTGTTAAAATACCAGGTAGAATCCTAAAGATTTTCTATTCCAACAAAACCACTTTTGATTTTATTTTTACCTGATAATGAACACAGGATCTAACCCATTAGTTTGTCATCTGTCACTGTAGAGATTCTCCCACTCTAGCCTTGCTAGTAAAGTCTGGTTTATTGCACTGAATTAGCAAAAAGCAGGTCTTTTCAGTGATTTTAGCTTTCCAGTACCATTCCTTTGCAGCTGCTCAGAGCAACAAAACAGGTCATGTGTGACTAATCACAGATTTCTTTCCCCAAATAAATTAAATAACAGAAGTTTAAAGCCCCACCTAAAAAAGCTTGAAAAACTACATGCAATGGTGGGCTCCTGAGTAAACATGCAAAACACTCTTGACTTCAGCAGAGTCCTTTGGGGAAAGAAAGAAAGATTAATTGGAAGGGGCGGGGGGGTTTGGGGGCGGCGGGGATTGGTGGTGAAAAGAGAGAAACTTAGGATGTTTATGACTCTTCTTTTGCTCTTACATTACTCAGCAGCAACTGCATTTTATCTGCAAACTTAAATTTTAACAGCATCTGACTAAAATGCCAAGCTGTTACATATCAAAATTCAACAGGGTCTGACCTATACTGTCATTTCTGCTTACTCACCAGTAAATGAAGGCAAGCTTTATCCTCTATAAAGAGTTTCTGTCAATGGGGATCTCTTAACAGAGTTGCAGGCTCCCCAAGGTTCACAAAAAGGTAACCACAGAAAGCTCCTCCTGCTCCAGGCTTATCTAGTAAAGCAATGCAAGAAAGTAGCCTGGCTTTACAAGTATATAAAATTTTACAAAGTTACTACTATCCAATGTGTATACATACAGTGAAAGTGGGGCTGGGGACAATTCTAAACTTCACACACTCAAAAATATTTTGAATTAACGCAGCTCATCCTAAGAGATTTTCTTGGTGTATCTGATTAATTTTATTAATTAAGAAATGCAAGAGTAGCTTTGATACCTTCCAAATTAAAGAATTTCTATGCGCTTAGCTACAAAAATGCGGTTTTTACTTGGAAAAGTCAATGGAACAAAACGATAATGCAAGAATATTTAGTAACTCTAGAAAATAACAACTTCCTATGTATTTTGTGATATATTTTTCCAAAGGCTTTGAACCACTAATACAAGCCTTGCGTCCAGTGCACTGGGCTGTAAATGGTATCCAGAGACATGGGTTCATTTTCAATGGAAGACGTAAGCAGAAAGCAATTAGACTGAAGGTTTCAAAAGCTTTGCCTGGCATGCAGGGCACGCTGTGGGGATATTTGAGTGACGGATTGGCCTACGATCACAGTAATGGGGGAAAGGAATAATGTGTTTATACTGTCCTTAGATTCTGGCACACCACATTAGAAAAGCCTTTCTGAGGCCAGTCTGCAGCAGAGTCTTTGCAATGATTTCATCTGAGGGTGCCCAGTGAAGACTGAAGGGAGATACAGAGTACATACTGGGATGAGAGAGCCTTTTGAAACAGAAAAGGGTTTCCCAGGATTGTATTATGGACCCATGGGAAGCTTTTCATTGTCCCACTGAAAATCCTGCCAAGGCTGTCAATATTAAATCATTTTTCAAATCCAGTACATTTTTTTTCTTTCTTTTTTTTTTTTATTTTTGTTGCTGCCTGGATTTTTTTTTTTTTTTAT
>NW_010317083.1:0-41703 GCF_000700745.2 Antrostomus carolinensis | reverse complement strand
TATAAGATAAAGTATGAGATTATTATTCCCTTGGGAACTATTTAATTGCCTGTGATGTTTCATTTTCAGGAAGCCTGACATCTTAATTTACTCCCAACAACACATAGTATTATCCTTGTATTAATTACATAGAAATGTGACAGATTTTAATTCACTTAATGTAGGCCACAAAACTATACCAATATTGTTGAAAATGAATAAGTATATTACTGTATACTGTATACAAATATTACTGACTTGAATATTTCATTAAAGGCAGTTTATTAATATGGAATATGAACAATAAAATGGGTGTGCCAATCAAAATGTAGACAATAAATGAATACTTTAATATTCAAAACATACCCAACGACTGCCCAAATGCTTTTTTTTCCTAAATAGTTTGACTCACATGCCATAGAAAATATGGAATTTATATCTAGCATCAAAAAAATATATTTGTAGTTTTGCCTCTGCCTTTGCCTCTTCTGTTATGCAGAATTTTGCTTATTCCTCCCTGAATGAGAAAAAAATAGTTTACTAAAATAAGAAAAAAAGTTCACCAAAATAAGAAAAAAATGTTTAAAAAAAATTGTATCTGTGATCTAACCCCACCAAATTATGGCATTGTCTTCAGAATACTACTGATTTAAAATACAAAACAGAAAGGTGTAACCCCTTGGCATAAACTAGCTTTCACAGAGAGACGAAGACTGAAGGACAGCAGTACTTACAATTCTGTGAAACTCCAAGCCTCGTTACAGTATGACACCAAAAAACATTAGTATTTTTTCAAATATGTAGGTCATAAAATTTTGTGGATTGCTTATTGTAAATCAATAATACATTGAAAAGTAACAGAAAACTAGTGCCCTAGTGCCCTGTTGTTACTGGTAATTCTTGTTTGCTTTGTTTTGTTTTTTTTTTAATGTATCTCTAATATGTCTTATTTTACCTAAATATCATTTAGAGACTATATGGGAACTTCACAAGAGGGGAAGGCCCTATGCTCCTGTATAAAAGAGTAACAACGTCTTCCAAAGTCTCAAAAAGAGTGAAATGAAAACACTTTTTTTCTTTTTTCTTTTTTCTTTTTTTTTTCTGTTCAGGGGGTTTGGGAGCAGGGGTAGAGTTTTGTTTGGGCTTTTTTTAGAAACCTCTATAGGTCAGAATTTAGTTTCAGGATTTTGGGAGACTGATCTATTCACTGATTACTTGGGATTAACAGTATTACTGACTGTTATTAGGAATAATTACCTCTACCTCTCTGTACAATCTAAGTTGTCCTTAGCAACCAGCTCTGGTTTATTTGTAAAACTAAGTCTTTATTATCCAATATCCAGTTTGGTATTAATGAGTCATTCTTCAAGATCCCTCCACCCTTTCAGCTCTTTTACTATTACTACTGATATAACTCAATTTCAATTAAATTTCATCTTCATTGAAATTTTCCTACACTGTAATTCCAGTTTCAGCATGGCTTTTCAGTTACTTGTATGGACTCTGGACCACAGGAATTTTCAATAATTTTGCTCACATAGCAGGCTGATTATGAAGCTGTCATGACACCCTGTCTCACAACACCCAAAGAAGGCCTATTCTCTTTCAACATGCTAGAATCCCATAACTAGAATCAAAAGTAGATGTTTCCATACAGTGAGACTGAAACAATGGTAATACACAGACACACATATTAAGATTGTTAGAGAATTATTTCACATATGGTAGAAACTTTTTTTTTAATGAACTCAGCTATTTTGACATATTTTTAAAATACCTGACAGACTTAGTGTACTTTTTACACTAATATTCTAAGCATTTTTATTTAAAATTAACATTTTTCCTGTGTTTTATGCTTAGAGGCCAAAAAGTATCAGAGATCTGCTTGAAGTGAATATTTTAATACACTTCTACCTCTCTATTTCTAAGGGAAAACAATTTTAATGAGAAAGTTCAGGGGGAAAAAAAAATATCTTCTGGAAAATAAGCTGAATTGGACTTTAAAAAAAAAAAAAAAATCTAGTATAGTAAACTCCCAAAAAATGGTTTTGCTGGAATGTTTGGACAGACCTCATTCACATCAAAGAACTCTTGGAATTTGTACCACTGTACTGCTAACACAAGGCTTCTTGTGGAAAATTGGAGTTCTTAGTTTTTACCTATCATAAAAATAGATTAGGTTTGGCTCTGCACGTAAGACCATAACATCCTGGTTCTGGTCAATGCCACTTTGGTAGCTGTGACTGGGACGCACAGGATGACGGTTGAAATTGCTCTGGCAGATGAGCAAAGGGAGGAGTAAGCAACTGATAAGTGTCATTACACCACATCACTGTGCCCAATTGTGGGCCCCCTCAGTGCAGGAAAGATATTGATAAACTGGAGTATGTTCAGTTGAGGTCAGTGGGATGGATGGGGATGGAGCACTTGACCTGTGAGGAGAGGCTGAACAAACCAAGCCTAGAGAAGAGGTGACTTTTGCAGGGAGAGCAACAGCAGCCTCACAGCACCTGTGAAGAGATTATCGATATGAAAGAGACACGTTCTTCACAGTGGTACTTGGTGGGATGACAAGAAATTCAGGCATAAACAGAAACAATAGAGTGTCAGGCTGGATAGAAGGAGAAACTTTATCCCCATGAAAGCAGTCAGGTAGTGAACCAGAGAGGCTGTACGACCTCTGACCTCGAAGGTTTTCAAGACATGACTGGACACAGCACTAAGCTATGCCCAAACGATTTTGGGGAAAATTCAGGCTGAACATAGATTCCTTGGGGAATCTATGGACCAATTGCAAATGCCTTATCTTTAGCAGAAGACAAAGAAGCCTTCTGGAGAAACAGATACTATGGGATGCAATGGTGGACAGTGGCAACAGCTATACCTCATTTGCACAAATCAGTAAAAATGTTTGACATCTCAGGAAAGCCATAGGAATTCAAGACAGGAACACAGTACACACAATAGCTACCTGTGGTTCACCTACAAGATGTAGACCTTATTTTAAGGTGAATGCCGATAACAACTTAAGACTGATACTTAAAATCATTAAAGTATTATTCGAAATTATTCAAATATGCAAGGGAGTCTCAGAAGTATTAAGTCAGCTAGATAACTTTTGTTTACCCCTTTCATGCCTACTTGAAATTTTTGAAACAAAGATATCAAGGTGATTTCACTTGTTTTTCCAAGACCCCTTAATTTTTTATCAGAATTCTACTGAAGTCAGCATTCTTATTATCTAATGACAAGTAAGCATCAACATTTGAAAATACAAGGAGAATTTGCAAGTAGCTATGAGAAGAGATTAGAAGTTACAAAACAACATAGATTGAGTGCATTTGAATGAATTTACAGAGTAAAGCTAATGGAGTAAAAACTGAGGTTGTAATGGCTCCAGAAGTTTTCTTAAGTACTATGTAGCCCAAGAAACAGTACAATAAACATTTATGACCAGTAAAGAATACAAAGAGCAGGACAGAATCAACGGCACATTTTATACTCATCTTTGAATTCATTACTATTTGGAAGTGTGGCTTGAGAAAAATTTGCTACTCCAGCCACAGCCCACTGAACTTGATTTAGGTCTGTCAATCCGAACATATATGGAACAAGCCATTCTTTAATAAGAAATGTGCTGTGCTAAGTACACTCAGACTTTCATTAAGAATTTAAACCTAATCCACTGGGGTCATTGCAGTTTTCTAAGCTTCCAATCAAAAATACCACGTTGTTCAGATAAAATAATGAATCTTCTATTTGCTTAGCCTTGTGAATGGTGAGCGATATTCTGATGATCTTCAATAGGAAAATTAAGTGTTTTTTTGGAGGATATGGTGCCACTGTATTGCACTATCAGTTCTACTATTGCCAGACAATTAGAAATTGGAAAAGTTTCAAAAGATTCAATGCATTCATCTTCAGGAAAACATCTATGCATCTTGTCTAATTATTTCTTTTAATTGAAAAGCAACAAAGCAATATAAAGAACACACATTGGAGTTCATCCAATCTCTTTCTCTACATCTGCCAAAATGGGGCCCACCTTCTCAACCTGACAAAAATATTATTGAAAAATCAATGTGCCAGAGGCTGTTCAAATTTCTAATGGATTTCTACACCAGATATACTGCTCTACAATAATAAAAAGTCCACCACATAAACCACTCTGGTCTATGTTAAACACATCTTAGCTGGAAGAGTCTGAGCGTAATTGTAGTTAAAGCAGTTACCATTTAGAATAGTATTGACTCAACTGCAGGTTGTGTTTCATCTCAGTCAAGCAACTTAAAAATCTATGTCGCAGGTACATTGTCTGCAAAATTAGCCTGCCTATCTGAGAAATATATATATACAGTCTGTAAAGCACTTCTGTATTTTTCAGCAGTTATATTACTACCTTCCTAATAGCAGCATTATTTTGCTACAGTTACGTGCAAACAAAGAATAGAACCTCCATATCTTGATAACACACCCATAGTACCTCGGATATGTAGTCCTCTTATGATCAAAATGAACAAACATTTAGGCAAGTAGCTATTAAATAGGACTGGAATAAGGGAAAACTACACCAACAGTCATCTAGAAAGATCTGCAAGATTTCCTTAGAGCAAAAAATATAATCCACTCATCGATTTATAGGAATATTTGGCAATTCTGGAGTGGGTATAAAAGAACTGTTCTTTAATAGCTTGGCAACTCTACTAGCAATCAAAAAATACTAAAGGAAAAAGCATTACCATTTAATGCTGCTTAGTCTGCTCAGATCAGTGTCTGTGTGGGTGGTTCTTGGAATATGGATTTGCAAAAATATGGTTTGGATCAGTTGAGCTACAAGGATATCAATTATATCCTCTTGTGGGTTTTCCACTTTTACTATTCACTCTTGCTCCTTAAAGTTCAGAAGTACCTATTAGCTTGATGAAATAAGTTTACTTGATTAAGGCAGTAGCTGTCAGATACCTGTAAAGCTGCTGCTGCTCAATCAGGCACAGATTCCAATGTCCTCATTCACAATGAATTGGATGTAGCATCTGCAACAGTCAATGGACTGCTTTTGGACTGTGATAGTATTTGGAATGGAAAGCAAAATTATAACTTGGCTTCAAAAATGACCAAGCTGCAAAATTCTAGTGTGGATACATACTCTGAAGCCCCCTATACATTACAAAAGGCCATAGTGCTTGATCATATAGCTTTGGTTTGGCCAAAAGTAGCTCAAAATGATAAGTTGAGAGGGTCAGAAAACTTTTCTTTAAATTTAAATTTGATCTGAAGTGTGATTTTTGGCATGGGTCTCAGTGGTTCTCTACCCTCATAACACCTAAACCAAACAACAAATTGCCACATAAGCTAGATAAGTAAAGAGCATACTAATTATATAAGCAGTTTGATTTCAAACTATGCAGAGGAGCCAGTTAAGACCTAGAGCATGAACAGTTTTATACTAAAATTTTGATTTTCAAGTGAAACACAGGGAATATTTTTTTCAGTCTTCATACAAAGAAATTAGCATTATGTGACCTCTTACTTCACAACTTTGCATTCATTTCCTCCATCTCTTGTCACTCCTTTCCACCCTCCTTGTGTGGAATTGCACTAAAATCCAGTGGCAGAATCTATGTATCGCTCTCCCTTTGTCTTCCTAATTGTTATTATTGCTTTACTGAAGACAATTCGGATTCTGACAGGCTCATAAGCAAAGCTAGTAAGACCTAAAGAAAGCTACTCTGCACAATAGGGAAGTTTTCTTCCTGTTTCTTGATAATTCCTTTTGTGTTAAGCTGAATTTAACCTGTGAGATTGTCATGGTGCTTTGCCTCATCTTTCATTTATTGCATGTTGGCTTCTAATTTTGTAGATGAAGTTAATAACGATTAAAAACCAGCCAGGACATTCTGCTCAAAAAATACACTTGCAAAGGAAGCTCCTTGGCAAAACTGAGATTCTTTTTCTATAGATTAGTAATTTAAATTTTCATGGGAAAAACCATAACAATAGCTCCCTGACTATCCACAAAAGAAAAGATTTTTCAGCTGCGTACAAAAGCAGAAGGAAACATTGACAGATGCTTTCCTCGCAGCCTAAAAAACCAAACCAAACCAATCCCCACCCCACCTGATTATGCTAAATTTGATATTTTGATAGAATGTCCTTCCTCAGAATTCTCTCTATTTTTCACCTTGTATCTATCCTCAGTCATGAAGGAGATTTTCTTTTGCAAATAAATTACCTGGACTACTTATGTGATGTGAATATATTTCTATTTCTAGCCACATTTACTCATGGCTACTGTCACACCACTGCAACTAAAAATGAAGTCTTCATCATATAACCAAAATCTCTTATGTATTTATCCAGTACAATGTACCAAAGATCTGTTCATTATCTTGTTATGGTTCACAAATTCACTATCCATTACAGGAGAAGCAGCAGAGTTCACAGCTCATCTCTTGACACCTCCACCAGGAAATGAGTGTTTATGTGGTTGCCTTTAACTAGAGTTCCAGTGCAGTCTCTACTTATGCTGAAATACATCTAGTGTCTAGTTAGTTTTTCATTTTCACATACCAGCACTGTCTTTTTACACTTTGGTTGAAAACACTGCATAAAAAGCATTGCTCGTGTGGAATTAGAAGTGGTCCTGTTCTTTAATTTTGAAAATAAATAAATAAATAAATAAATCCATGCACAGTCACATCAGCTCTCACAGGATCCTTTTAAAGCTTGTATTTACAGAGCAAAAGTAACACAAACCTTGATTAGGGCTTTTACCTCTACATGCTAGAGGGAAGCATGTTTATAACTGCATCACAGAGAGATGTCTAATACACTTTTTTAAAAAGTCTCAAATCTATTAAATATCAATTTGTCTTTGAGATACCCTTTTTAAACTCATTCAGATGAGTATGAACACTACTCAGTGGGAGTAATGAAATTAAGTTATTCCTATCTAAATATTCCAGAAATTAGTAAAAGGTATATGAGGAAATGTAAAATAATAATACAAGTAGGACTCAGTTTGAAGTTTAGATCCAAACTCTTCACATCTCTAAGGTAAAGCAGACTCTCATTCTAATTCTGTAATTAAAGATCTGTGTACCAGAGCAATATTCTACGTATGCTTAAAGGAATTTAAGCTGTGAACTAGGAACTATGTAGAAATCTTTGTCATTTCATTTTACCTCAGCAATTAAATAAATTAGAGGGACATTGGATTGTCCTCAGTTTACACAGTGCCAGAATTCAGTGGTTTTTCTCTACATTCAGTAAAACCTAATGTCTGAATTGGAAATGGGGTGGGGGGAAGGGAATGGTAAAGGATTATAATATGCCATTCAAAAACAATCTTTGAAAGTTGTAGACAAGGGGAAGACTTAAAATCTTAATCAGGAAGTAGGGAAGCAAATTTTCTGTTCTGTTCAGATGAAAGGTGAGCTTATGAAACCGATGTCAGCAGACAATCATTTCTGTTTCTATTTTATCATACCATCAAATATGCAATTTTTTTTCACTACTTTATCATAGTTTTAGAGTGCCAAAATCATACAGTTTTATATAATTTTGCAATCAGTTTAAGCTCTCTAAGATCAAAACTTTCTAATATCTTCACAGTAATATGCACAATCAAGTGAACCATCAATAGAATAAACTATCAGATTCATCCACATACCATGTCCATTTAGTATTGTGTACAGCTTGTTTTTCTTAAAGTTGCAAGTCTTGAGATTGCTAATCTTTGCTTTGAAAAAAACATTTCAAATATTTTCCCCAAATACTCTTGTCTTGTTTTTCCTTTAGTCATTGTCCCGCCTTGTTATGCTCAGTGTAACAATCAGTAACACAGCCTTTATACAGCGATGACATTCAAACGCTATAATATACGTACAAATTGTGGAGATGTATGTCCAGAGACAAGGCAGGTCTTGGAATCAATATAATTAAAGGGCAAATGTCTAACAGCCATAGGCATCCAATTTGAGTTTGAGTGTCCTAGCCATCACAGCCTGCTCTTACTAAAGAGAAGCTGTATGCTTCTAACTCCTCAGGAGGTCAGGAAGAGAGAAGTCTCTTCCAATCATTGTGAATGGTTTTCTTGAAAGAGTAATGAAACTTGCCTTTACCTCATTTCTTTAATACTGTAAAATCAACATCTCGTAGTAATTTCATTGCTACATGCAGTAATGCCCACAAAATTATTGCCATTGTCACCAAAGTAGTGACAGAAATCTTTTCTAATGATCAGCTTCTACTACATGTCTGTTCAGAATAGTCTGAGAAGTAGAATCACACTCTTCAGACTTCCCCACTGCAGTATCCTGTTTACACAATGTATTTTTAATAATTTAAGAAGTACACTGGATTTATTTTCACATCATTCTTTACCATGAAATTTATAGTTTATAAACAACTTTAAACTATGTTTGCCCTTGACAAGGTCAAGAAGGGCAAGCAAGCCATCAGCCACACCTCCAACTATAAAGTAGCTCAGATCTGTCATCTGAGTCAACCAATAAATAATAAAGATTGATGAAAGCAGCTCTTAAACTACTTTTGAAATGTATTCTATTTTCAGAATCACTAATGGCTAGCCATTAAAAAAGAAAACAAAAGGACTTTTTCTTTTTTGTTAGAGTTGTGTATTCAGCTGAAATTTAGAATCTGCTTAATACTTCTTTCAAAGGAGTTTTAAAAGTCAGCTGCCATGATGAAACAAACATTGTGATGAGGAGTGCTGTTACATGCAGCTTGGTGAACAGCACTGCAGAGTAGTTATAGCAAGCAGTATAATTAATTTCTGTCTTTAGAATATCTGCAGCTTTCTCTTTGTCCTTTATCCTCATGTATATGTCAGAAAAAAAGCTATCTCACTATGAAACTCTCCACTATTCCTTCTTCAATTAAAAGGGGTTGGAAAACACGCAGAAATCAGTAGTAGCTAACTAGTAAAACATGTTCCCAGTTCCCAGGTTTTGATGGGACTTAGAGAAGACTTGGGGTAGAAAGTATGTAGCACTTCCAGACCGCTCTATGTAAACTATTTAAACCTCAGACAGAAGGTTTATCCTTCAACACTCCAGGAATGCTCTTACCTATGAATTCAGACCTACAGAAGGTAAAATTACCACAAACTTCAGTCATGCACCTTTAACATGGTTGTTCGAGGGCTGCAATGAATCAAAATACCATTAAACAACACATATTTGTTGCTTAATGCAAATAAATGTGGAAAACCTCTATACACAGGTGGGTTTTAATGTAAATTTCAGGAGTAAAGAAGTGTAATCCAGGTTGTAATTCAGCTTCACATGCAGTAACATTGTTAATAAATGTGCCCAGTCAGGTTAGGGCACAACAAGGTAAAATATGCTATACAATTGGCACTACGATACGGGTCTTTCACTGGGTCATAACACTTTTTTCCATTCAGAGCAAAATCTCTGCTTTTATCTTACGTGACTTGCATTACACTGAATCTGAGCAGCTAGAGAAGCAGCAAAATGAGTGGGAAATTCTGATTGCCCCTTACAGCTCTGGACTAGAATATGAATTACAGGCATGAGGCAGATATACAGTCCAGTCTAGTAGCAAACTAGAGAAATATGGGGCTGGAATATGCTTTATGTGAAAGGATCCTTCAGATGGTGAAGCTGACAAATTCTATCAAATCTCAATAGGATATGTATATATGTGAGATTTTTAGAGACTCATAATTTGTACAAAACTCAATAGCTTTCTCACCAGAATGACAAAAAATATTAATGACCACCAAATTCTGACCACCATTCACTCCCTAAAAGCATGAAGTTACTAGAATTTTTCAATACATTAGCTACATCTGTTTAAACCTAACTAAATTAACCCCTCCTGATGCTTTCTTAGCAATGGTTGCACCATTCTTGCTGAACATTTTTCAAAATTTAGACTGAGGCAGATATCCCACATAGAAAATATTAACAGAAATTACTAAAATTTGGCAACAGTGTAAGTAAATGAAGATTGATTATAATAAAGCATTAGGTATCTTTATTGTCAATTTTTTCTACCTGTGTCACCTGTACGCTAACTTAGGCACTACCTATTTACAGTGCTCTTAAACATAATTTGAAGAGGGTGCAGTACAAGGACATTCTTTAAAATGCTCAGAGGAAAATCTTTTTATGGAACAGACGACATCAATCATCATCTTTCATTATGGCTTTCTGTGCATGTTAGCAAATTTCAGGTCTCTATCAGATCTAGATCAGGTTCTGAATCAGGACCCAGAAGAGGTTTGAGGAGTCCTGTGAGCAGATTTCCCCAGTATTCTCCTAGGTTAATATCTACTGAAGCAGTCTAACTTAGAGTATCTACACTCATTAGTGTCAAACAATCAGTGCCACTGAAACCACTTTCACTACAGTTGCAACACTATAGCATCTCATCTTTTACTTACAAGAGAAGAGTTATAATTAACTACAAATATTGCTAATATTCATATTTTACTTCTATTGGACCAGATTTGTAGCCTTCTCTAAAAAAGGCCTTTGCCTTTTCCCTTTCTGTATGATTTCCTTTTCCTGTCATTTCTGTAATGCTAGTGAGTATTATAATAAACATAAGACCCACATAACTCATTAAAATTAATTTTAAAATATCATATTATATATTGTCATCAGTCTATGAACCACAGTGCACACGTCACTGAAGCATGGAGGGAAATTGCCTAAATTTTAACTTCAGGAGTTCCTTAGAGCACCAGGTGTAAGTAACATAAGATTGCAATTCTAGCTAGTGGCATTCAGCTACACTTTCAAGTAAACTTCAAACACATTTGTCACTTGACTCTTCCCCAAGTTTGAGAGAGAGAGAGAGAGTCCATCTACACACTCAAGTCTTACATACATTAATCTCTGAGCAAAAATAACCGTGACTTAATATTACCATGATTCATTTCAGTCCTTGAAATGTCACAACCGAAAAGGACCAATCGTTCCAGGCAGGGTAGAAGGTATATTTCCATCTCTGTTATCTTCCATCACACAGATTCAATGGCAACAATTCTTTCATGAAAGAAGCAGTGAGCTGAAAATTTTCCTGTGAGCCAGCAGCTGAACTGCACTGGGTCAGCTAGCACAGGAGTATTCATCTGAACCCAACAAATTAACAGCAACAAATGAATTTCAAAGGCATTTTTGCATAGCATAAATTAAGATACTTCATTATGGATATACAAAACCATACAAACCCAGTCTGGATATGAGAAATGTTGTATACATCACTTGGATAGCTCATGTGTGGGTAAAAGTGCCAAAATTACACAAAAGTTTGGTAAACTCAATATACAGTGGACATATTTCAATAAACCATCACTTGAAATGTGAAGAAAATTCCAATGAGGCTATCAGCGATTTCAAGGAAGATCATATCTGAGTTCAGATATTCTGCTGTCCATCAGAAAGTATTTTTTATTGTTGCTATACTAAATTTTTCCATGATTGTCTTTTGAAAGATAACTTCTTATTCACTCCTACAGGCACGTAAGTTTTGTTTTGGATATTCAAGCTAAGAGCCTAAAATGTTAAGATTGCACTTAGTATACCGCATGATGGAAAGCTTTCATCCCTAACTGTAGCTCCTAGTGCATGAGAGGGAGGAATTACAAGAGAAAAACAGCAAAAGGTATTATCTGTACAGACTACATAGGCCCAACAAAGAATTCATCTGCTCAGGTGGAAAATGTTTGTACCTCCCCTTCCCTTTGACCACAACAGAATTACTCTCCCAAGGGCAAACTGGAGAACCATTACAGGTTTACAGGAGTAATCCTTAGCCCAGTAATAAAGACGTGAACAAAGACCTCACAGATAAACAGTAGGGTGGGACACAAACAGAAACCTGATTAACAAAATCTTCCCAAAGCAACAAATAATTTAAGTTATACAATGCAAATTGTATTATTACCCACTATGAAAAGCTTGTGCTATGCTAGCCATTTCAAAATTACTACAGCTTTTTGCCCCTCACTCCTCAACCTAACCTGTGCATGTTTCCTCCAGAGACAAGATCTCACCATACTGACTGTGCTTCCTGTCATGCCAGAAGCAAACACGGATGAAATTAATCTTAACCTAGGGATATCTCCCAATTAACGATTACTTTTGAGACTTCTGATCAATTCCATTTTCAATAAAAGCTCTTACTGTGAAAACATAGATACTGAAGGTTAGCTGTAACAGGAATGCAAGTGTAGAGATTGCTGGCACAACAGAGAAAAAAGCTGATTATTATTTTAAATATTTCCAAGCTGTTGCTTCTAATGAATTTCATATTTATTACATTAGTAAACTACTGAGCTTATCTAACAGGCTGTTAGTATATTCTTTTTGTTTAGTCTTTTCTTCAGTATATAATGACGTGGTGCCAGTGAGCCACCCTTTGCAAAGGCATTTCATTTTCACATGGAATAAAGCAGGCTTCTTTCTGAAGATGGGAACATTCCTTTTCCCCACCCACCAGTTTGATTTATTACTCCTACTTAAATGTCAGCATTCAGTTGTTTCACCTGGTTTCTTTTTTTAGCTATGTAGCAAACCAAAATCAGTCCCCTGTCAAATTGCACAGCTTAGCACAGCTGTGCCAAAATTTTACTACAGGTGGGAACTTATTTACGTGGTTACAAGACCAGTGTTTTCCAAGACAGCAACAAAAAACTCTATATGGAGGGAAAAATACTCATTTTTTTTTTACACAGAAAAAAAGAAAGATTCATTTAATATTTTGTTCATTCCTGCATCTCTTCTCTTTGGAGAAATCAGGCAGCAAGCACCCATTTGGGATTCTCAAAGGACAACACTATAAAGCAATTGGCAGCATGCTGCCTTGGGAATCCAAGTGACTACATATTTATGATGTGGTTTAACACGTGTGAACTACAATCAAAGAAAACACTCAAAACTATTTCCTGATAACAAAGAAAGGCGTGTATTCATATACATGCCTTGGATCATGTGTATGTATTTTCATGGAATTTGCTAAAGTATTTTCATTAAATTATGCTAGATAAAGAACAGTCTTCCTCCCGTTCCCCCTTCAAAATATATATGACTAAAATTTGAAATAACAGGTTTTTAGAACTGGTCTGACAGAAACTAGCTAGTGCATTTGTGTTCATTCTTCTGTGCAGCCCTACAGCCACAGAGATGGTGGGCGCTGGACCACTTGTGCACAAACACAGCTTCCACTTCCACTCTCACAGATGTCCTCCTTCCACTTTTCAAAAAATATCTCCACCACCTCTGCACTGATCTGCCCAGAGATGTAGAGGTGTCACTTGTCACAGTGGTCTATGCCTGAGGAAAAGTCGCCAGTATCATCTGCAGAAGTTGGGTCTGGGCAACTCTGATCTGCAGTCCACCAAAAGCAATCTTCACTCCCCATCCACCGTGGCCCAGCTGTGTCATCACTTGCTCTGTGCTAATGTTAACTCACTTTTAAAGATATGGAAAGGAAGATCTGGATTCCCTCCAGGCTTTCAAGTTCCAAAAATGAACAGATAGCCACACAGAAAGAAACCAAACATAAAATTGTACTTGAAATGACAAGAAATTTGCTATGGTACAAGGAACACTTTTATAAAATCTTATAAAATTTATAAAATCTTATAAAATTTATAAAATCACAAAATTCATGATAATTTTTACTTGAGACAGGAGATTATAATTTTTAAAACTTGTCTTTCATGTATGTTTTTCTCTTTGCTCACAAACAATAACACTAACCCATCATTCAAATAAAAATAACAAATTGTTATAATTCTAAAAATTCTAGATGAAAATCAATGCTGGCTTTCAGTAGCTGTTACTAAAACTCTCTTCATAATTATCAAAGAGTAGAAACTGTTAAATCTCAAAAAGGATTACAGTATTTGAAAAACTTCTGGCACGATTGAACTAGGAAGTGTTAGAGATTCATTTATTTAGTGCGAGTTGTGCTTTTAATTAAAAAAAAAGCATTCAAGCAAGTAATCAGACTTTAAAATGTTGGGGATTCATTTGTGCATTAGTGGAAAGAATTTTATTTTTTTAAATTACTAAAATAACCTTCATTTCTAAAGAAAGCTGTACCATTTGCTCAGTTACTAGATCTGTGACGAATGAGCTGTCACTGAAATGTATAATATAGGATCTGCCTCACTGAGCATTTCCCTTTCGTTTGAGAGAGTGCCTAAATAAACGTCGTACTCTACTAAGTGCAGAGCCTGCACAGTGTCAAAGTCATGGTTGCAGCAGGCTCCTTCTGGAGGCACTCCAAAGCCATGGCTCCTCTCCCTCCTCCAACGGTCAGAGTACTTGCACTTATTAAACATGACAACATTTCTCAAACTGAAATTACCCAAGCACCCAACACAAAAGCAGTGTAGCATCATCTTATTGAAGGAGCAATCTCCCCAGCTCCCAGGAAGAGGCTTGCCACCATTAGAATTGCTCACAATGTAGTCACTAACTTGCTACCATATCAACATGACTGTTCCCATTGCAGCGAGTGCAGGAGACAAAGTGAATGTAAAATATGAGCAAAATGACTCAGTAGCTGGCACACTGCTGCATTTAACTTTTCAAGTAAATCACTGTGCACCAGCAGCTAACACTGAAGGTCAGCTGTTTGCAGCTTGAGACACCAATCATCTGCAAAAAGGATGGCCGCAGGAAATATATAGTTAGACTTTTCATTTGCAGTCACGTACAAGAGCAGGAGGGAACAGCTGATGGCGTGTGCTTACTTTCCTTTCCCATAGATCAGCGGGGAGAAAAGGGTTTCTCCTTTGTGCATTGCACAACTAAGTAGGGTTCAAACAAGCTTTGGTGAGTGTGCTTCATGAAATACCACACCAAAACTGAACCAGAATTCAGACCTCCTGGTTGCATCTAGCCAAAATACATGATTCAGTCACAGAGACTAATAATGCTGAAGCCTGAAGTCAAGCAGGTACCAAGATAGAGTCCATAAAATCTCACGCATGCAAATTTGCATGTGCAAATTGACAACAGCGTGCATTTATCAATTATGGTTGCACATGATTATATTTGGCTCCTTTTGAAAAGATACCTATATTTCTCTTGATAAATCCTGGCCAGAGGCCTAGGCCAGTTGGAGCTGCCTCTGCCATAAACTGTAGACATAAAATACTTTCCAGGTGGTACTCAGTTCCTCACAGAATCAAGACCCAAAACAGGGAGTTCTTGTTGGAGTTTCTACAGTGAAGCTACTGATGGTTATGACCATCAAATAAGCAGTGCAACCCAAAGGCTTGTTCACAAGCTTAAAGGAAAAGCACTGTAACTGCAGACTTGCACAGAATAACAGCTTATTTAGCTTTCAGTAAATGAAGTGTTCTAATAGATTTTTTTTTTTCTTCCTCTGATGGCTAAATGCTTCCCCTATTACTAATGTGTGAAATGATCTAGAATATTACTGTTTGCATTATGCAGTTACTTGCACAGACCTTAGAAAAACGACAGCTTCTGGCAAAATTTACTGGAGAAAAAAATTTCCAGATTGAGATTTTACTTAAGGCATTACTGTTCAATGAGGAGTGGTTTGGGCAAGATCTTATTTCCACTTTTGCCCTGCAAGAAAATAGGCAATGACTAGTAAATGAGTTGGAAATTATTACTATAATTAACATGTCTTCAAAGCAGCCGTTGGAAATTGTGCATGCAGTAACAAACTAATGAAGCTCCAGTTGCACAAAAACAAAAGGTCACAACAACCTGAGGGAAGCCACCGTAGAAGCTGTTTTAGAGAACTTTTCCCATATTGAAGGCAGACCCTGAAGAAGATAGTGACAACGCCATCCTGCCCTGCATAGTTTCATTGTCTCGACAGTGAGTCTCCCAGTAATGAATGGCTGGTGCTGTCAGCACACACAGAGACATTTGGAAGTCCTTGCAGAAGAAAGAAAACAGGAGGTACAAAGAGGGGGGAACTATAGGATGAAGCTGGAAAAACACAGCCCAAGTATATTGGTAATATGAAGAGATATTTGTTTAACCAAATCTTGATTTATTGTGTAAATAATGCCTCAGCCAGTGTGCACTAATTACATACAGCATCCACTGAACAATTCAGTATGAATCCTTTTCAAATGGTACAGCTTAGTCCTGCACTTTTCTCTCAAAAGAAATATTATATTCCTGTGGGTCTCCTAGGAGTACTTCAATCAAATTGTTCCCTGCCTTCAAATTCTGCCTGCTTTTGCAGAATAAGAGAAAAAATATCTTCATACAGATTCTTCCTGTTTACTTTTTTATGAAAGTAAGAATCAAATTCATATCAAAGGTCTTAATTGCCTTTTTTAAAAATAAGCAGCTAAAAAGAAATAACACTTGGAAAAGCACAGCACAAGCATATTGTGTACAGGTTTTTACACAAGCACCCACGCACATATTTCTGCCATGACACCCACTTTTCCACATCATTCCTAATTTGCAATGTTCTTGTTTCTGAGCCTGATCCAAATCCCCTTGCAATGAACGTTAAGTTTTTCAGTTGGTTTCAGATTGCCTGGGATTCAGTCAAGGCATTTGTGCTATAAAGAGTGTATCAGGAATGTTGGCTCAGAAGCGGGGGGAGGATGTGAAGGGTATTTTCACAGTATTGATAAACAACCAAGCATACAAAGGATACCTGAGTTTTCCAGTTGTATTGATGAGAAAGCAGGAACTGTCCTTCTGACTGTTACGGTATACGACAAAGAGATAGCTTCCTTCTTAGAACAGCCTGAGAATACAAGTCTGTGTCTAGTAAAGATCCAGTTCATTCCACTATTTTAGATTTCCTTACTTCCTTTTTTTTTTTTTTTTTTGGCATGCTCAAATCCATTCCATCATTCCTGGCAGGTTATTGCTCAGGCTCTGGGGTGAATCCCATTGAGCAACACTGAAACTCTTAAATGAAGCTTCCTGGATACCTGGATACTAAACAATAACTTACACAAAAAGGGTTATTTAGTGTGCACTACTCACTTATCTCTGTTCTTTCTGCCTTGAAGTGAATATCTGATTAATATCCTTTTTTAAATCACCATCATTAGCAGTTAGTGACAATGAAATAACAGGATTTATCACCCACCCCATTTTCTGTTTTGAGTACCAAAAGAAAAATTTACGTCATCTTCAGATTAGGTCAGGAAACATTGAGAACGCAGAGGAAGCATATGAATGATGCTTTCATTTTTGCATCTTATTCTCTAATATGTCATAGTGAAAAAACACCAGGTGTAATTTTGCTTCTTCCTCTTACACCTCTAGTAAGTTATTCCAGTGATTTGAGTATATTCACGGAGCTAGCATTTATTAGTTAACTCTGTCCATGAAAGTGATCCACTTGCATGAAGCTCAAATGGTATAGCATGTACAACGAGTTCCACTGTAACAGATAGCGTGCCATCTGTTAACTGCATTTGAAGTCTACAGTGGGACATACTATAATCTTTAAAATATCTCTGGGGTTGCTTTTAAAGGCTTGGAAAGATAAGGGAAAAATATTTATTCCTTTGGAAGTAACACTGCATGTATCTTTCTTTTACTGCAGGGCATGGGGCAAAATGAGGTATACAAACCAGTGGATGTTTACAAAAGTAACATCACCTCTTAAATCTTTGTGATGTCCAGGCCTGTGAAAAATACCTAGTTTTCTGACACTTCATATTCAAAAGGAACCATTCAGACAAAAAAAAAAAAAAAAAAAAAAATTGAATTTCAGTAGAAAAAAATATACCATCTCTGTAATGCTGGAATACTGTATTTGCAAATAAAAATACTTACAAAAGTGGAAAGTGCTCAAGACTGAATTGTAAGCTTTCATTAAACTTTCTGAATAGTTAGAACAACAGTAAACCTTTCTGGAAAGCTCCCCTCCACACTCCCCTGAAAAACAAGCAAAACCAAAACAGAATCAAAAACCACCACATCCTCTGCAAGCTATTTAGTCATTTTAGTAGATATTTTATTTTAGAAAAATATTTAGAGAATATTATTAAATTACTTTGTAAACTCTAGAAAGTAATCAGGAGAAAGAGTCACAGGACTGTGTCAAAAATTATTGCCTGATTATTTAGGATAAACCAGCCCTCACAGTAGAGTAACGAAATGATTCATAACTGAATATAAGCATTGTCTGTTTTCCGAAAAGATTTCTTCCCCCCCTGATAAATCCAAAGACACCCAAGGAAGCAGATTTCATAAGAAAATACAATAATACCTAATGTCTCCCTCTCCTTTCTTGCTATTTTATAAAGCAATTTATTTTTTGCCGTTGTTTCTTAGGAAATACGCATTTTCATTATGTCAGAAATGGACCAGGTCTGACATGTAGATCCCTGATCCCTCCTACTTCCAACAATCTCTATAAGTAATAATTAAATGGAAACAGCTGAAGTCTTCCTACACCATGGTCTGCTCTCAAAGAGCAAAAGGCCCCTACACTGAAAAGCTTTACTGGAAGAAGGAGTTCCCACGCAATTTCCTCTATGTGTATGCTAAGGGTCCTTTAGCCTCAAACAAGTCAAAAGAGAAGACTTCCATGACTGCAGTATTAGTACTATAAAAGCAATCCAAGCATGCTCATACTCATAACCCATTAATCTGCTTCTCTTTCATGCAGCTTTGTTGAAAGATACAGATTGTATTTTACATTACTTTTTCATAAAATGCCATAATTCAAGGTTGACTAAAGCCCATGCTATGAGTTTTAACTCAGTGTTTCTCAGCTTGGGTCAGTTTAGAAGATTCATGCATCTGTAACTCCATTAACTACATGGCTACTAAAGCAAGGAGTTTGATTCATGTTACGACAGATGCCCTTTCAGATTTCCTTTATTCCAGCAGAGAAGTTGAGCACTGCCAGCAGCTTACAGCTCTGTTGGGAAATATTATAATTTGGCCTGTTATCTTCCACTGAGAAAAGATTCCACATTTTATGACACTGTCCATTAAAAGCTCTCTAGAACACCATTGCGACATTTAAGAGGCATGAAACATTTTGATAAGTAACAGTCACTTCTGTTGAGTAACTATTTAAGAAAAACACCAAAAGTTATCTATCATTTCAAGAACAGAAAAAAACAGGGTTGATGGTGTTACCTTGATAGGAATAGGATATCCATCTAAAAGAATTCCCTAGGGGCACAAGCTAAGGGCACAAATGCCAAAGTTGACTCTCCGATTACCTAATTATTAGCAGGAAATTTAAGGAAATCATTAACAAGTGATGATGTTATAACAGATGATCACATTGCTTGAGAAAGCCAGAGATTTTAGAGTACATTTAGAATTCAGGTGGGAAATGCATCAAAATTATTTTACTCAATCCAACCACAAGATAATCCACAGAATGCTGACTTGTTGTATTTTGTATCTAGTTGTACAGAGTGCACAGGAGAGGAATAGGAGTAGGACTCCTCATCTCCGGGAGCCTGCAGGCTACAGTAACGGCTGGAGTGTTTCTCTATTGTTCCACACCATGAGAAAGCTTTCATTTCCACGCTCCACCTCCTGCGGGTTTGAACAAGTCATGCTTCTTTATCTAATAGGATGTTTTACCTTAAACCACAGAGTCAAATCTTCAGGTACATTAGACTGAGATTTGCAGTTTGTCAACTGAGGATTTATTCATTAATATCTTCTGATTACAACTTTCTCGTAAACATGGAAAAAACCCCACTAGGAAGCCCCACAAGATATTCTTATCTAAAAATCATCTAATTATACATAAGCATTATTTTCTTCTAACATCAATGAGAAAAAAAATATTAAAAAAAGAAAAAGAAAAAAGGCAAACTAGTCAGACAATCAGGGGAAAGAAAAGTCTGTCTACTGTTTCAGGATACTTTCTTTATAAAGCGTTTATAGCTGAGATCAGCTCAGAGGTGTAGATAGAGATCCCTGTGAATCATGCAGAGGCATCTATTTTTAAAGCTATTGGGGAATACACAAATATCTTGCATGTTTCCATCTGGAATTGTTTTTAGAAATGCCATCTAGAGGGGCAATGCAGAAACATGCTGTCAAAGAATAAACAGCATCTTTATGTCAGGCAATTAATTTTCCAAATGCAGTCCAATCTGTGAATGGCTGGTAAACAAATGGGGTAACTGCCAGTATAAATATTTATTTGGGAATAGAGGCAGCTTCAAAACAAGCAAAAGTTTGTCTCAAGCAGTTAGTGTGCACACTCTGCAGAGAAGGAGCATGAATGTCTCTAAGCAAATGCTCAGTGCAGCTCTGCATGTCAATTCCAAATATACAGGAACATTTTAAAGACTTTAGTGTTATTAACTGTTTAGCAAATTGGTCATCATGACTTTTTTTTAATTCCTCCAATGACATTTAGTGTAAGCTGTTATTAAAGCAAATAAAGTCCAGAAAGCTTTTTGATCCACATTCCTTATACTAGAAGATCCATCAAATGACATGAAGATAATAGAGCATAGACAGAACATAAACATTAGTTACTACCAACTAGCAGCTACAGCCATTTGACATTTTACAAATCTTAATTTTTTAAAAAATATTTTATTCTAAAAGAGGAAGATCTATGGAAATAATTAAATACTCTTAGTTTGTGGGACAACTTTGGAATGAGTTAATGTTTTCATTAGAAAAATATTGAAATTGTAAATTCAAGAAGGAAAACATGATAATGGTACTTTCTCAGTTTCTTCAAGTACAATTAAATTGCTTTGATTACAAGTAGCAGATGTAATTACTGGATATGACATACTGTAATGTTAAAAATGAGGCCTTCTGAAGAGACAAGAGCTGGTCTATGAATGTGGAATTTTTTTATTTATATGACATATTCTAAGTCAGCTCGCAAGCAAAATAAGATGCACTCCAACTATGGAACAGCCAGGAGCACTTGCCCTAAATATTACTGAAATTATCCTTTGGCTGAGGCATTAGGAACCACATCACTTTAAAGCAGAAATTTTCCACTAGCCAGTCCTTAGTTCCTGTGGTCAGAGCACGCTGACTGGCTGACAACTGTGACGTACAATGTACCACTGGATGGTTATGCTTAGTAAGAAGCTATGCCAAGATACAAAGGCATATCATTAAAAAGCCTGATACTCAAGGTGTTGAGTCTACTGGGAGTACAGAACATGCTGTGCCTGCCATGGCTGAGCTCAAAAACCATAATTATTTCCATAAACACTGAAACAACTCTACTGAATCTCTTGAACACATAACACTTGCAGAGAAACACGTTTGCTCCACAAAATCCAGTATCAGAGTAAAAGCATTATCAGAGGAACTGCCATCGAAATATGGTACTTCCTTTATTCCTTTCAAGCATTTCAGTGTCTGGCTATGTGACAGATTATTTTTTTCAGTCTGTTTCTTCACAATATTTTATTTCTTATGTAAATGAGATCCAGATGTTATCTGGAATTTACCTACTCACAGTTCTAGTCTCACTTTGAAGCTTTCTGTCTCAGCATACTTGAAAGAGAAGACAATTATCATAGAGGATAACAAACACTGATGCCCTTTCAAAAGGAATGGGAATTTTGAAACAGACTTTATTATGATGAGCGACTCTGAAGTAAGGGCCACATCTATCTGCCATGCCTGATAATTCAGTTAACGGTTGCTGACACAATACACAACTTCTGCCTTCCTATATTAGGATTCAGGGTCCTCCAGAAAAGTGGCAAAACAGAAGCATGCAATGAAATCCATGACATTCACAACTATCGGGTTCAGTCCATGTAAGTTTGGTTTTTAATCAAAAAACAAAGACAGGCTTAATATTTTCCTCATTGTTTAAATAGTTGAAATTTTACAACAGCCTGTACCTATGGAATTAATGCCAAGGTGGCAAAAGTTTTGCCGTTCTCTATAGCAAAAATCTCGAATTGCAATTTGCAGTCATAAAACCCCAGAACATTGACAACAAGAAAAACACAACAAAAACCTCTTCAGAACCCAAAGATATTCTGCTGTGGACTGAATCTCACAGTGTTGGCTGCCACTGAACCTGACCTTAAAACAAATCTGCAGCACACATCTGTACCTTGGCTTGTTACAGCCTGTTCCAATCAATGTACTGACTGCTCCCAAGTGACTGATAGGAGAAAGTAATAGGTGTCCTTGGTAAATACTTGGCAGTGTTTAAGAATCTAAAGGAAAACTCTGGGCTAAAAAAAAGTTCATTAAGTCTCTTTAGCTGTTAGACTCTCTGAGTTGACAAGATATTTCCATTCAATAAAATTACTGTTATTTTTTTAACAGCTGTGAGACGCAACTGTAAACAATTTGAAAAGGAACAAATGTTTTCAGCCCTCAGAAGTTGTGGGCCATTGTGGTGGTTATTTTTAAATATAAGTCCATTATATTACTTGTTATGAAGAACAAAGGACTGAAACGTACTTTTGTTAGAAAAAAAAAAAAATCTATCTACCGTCATTTTTAGATGGAACAAAAACCTAGGAGGAAGATTGTGCACTGATAGCAAAATCACAAACATAAGGTTACTTCCTAAACGTTCATAAAGTTTCTTGATGAGGGTTAACAAGGAAAACCTCCTAAACGTAGCAAGAAAACTCTACTATAAATTTTTCCTTCAGCAGAATATCAAGAACATATTGTCCAAAAGCAAGAGCTTAATGACATTTGGTTAATGAATTTTAGTAAGAAAAATGTTTTGAAAGTTAGAGGTTTAAAACACTGAGCAAACTTATCAGTAGTTTATAATAAATGTACTAGAGTAGTCAAAGGTTTGTTCTTATATTATACAAGCTCTTTCTTTCAAGGTAAATTATATTTCTTTTTTAAATCTATCTGCTGCTCAGAAAGACAACTCCTCCCTATTTTTCAAAAAGTATTCTTGGAAAGTGGGAAAACACTGTTAGTTATGGAACAGCCTATTCCAGATAGGAATACAGAGAATATTGCTCATGTGTTCCCTGCATTTATCAGCTTTAGACATCCACTGGGGAGAGCTAGGGAGAGGGAAGGTAATTTTAAAAAAACTGAGAGGGTTTATTTACACAATGCATGATGCACTGGGTTGATTTCTGCTTTGTATTAAATTACAATGCTATTTTATTCTAAAGCTTTCATTTCAGTGGAATTAGGCATGTTAAAATTCATCATGAATCTTTGGCTACCCAGGAAATAAACAATGAGGTAAATTTCTTTACCTAGTCACACCATATCTACATTATGTTACAGTGTATAAGGATTATGAATCCTCCAAGCTCTAGGCTACGTTAGTCTAATACTGTCAAATTACTATACAGAAGGTCTAATGAAGGAAGTTCTAGCAAAACCACAGATGTTAAATCCTGATCAGGTCCTTAAGTGGAATGGAAAAGAAAGTCTCAGGGTTTTCCTCCAGAACAGCACAAAAATGTATCAAAAATTTCCACCACAGTATTTTAATAAATTACTCCTGTGATGTTCCAGGGAAAAGACATGGTTAGAGAGGCTCACTATTTCACCTGCTTCTAAAAAACTATAATATATGTTATGTTAATTACTTTGTTTTCTGTTATATTGATGTGTCTTAAACCCATCCCATGCCTAACACAACTCCTTCAGAAGTACTTGAAGGCCGCATAGTTGTTTTTCAATAAGAAATCGGAAACTCCACATCAAGTAGAGGAGCACATGCCACTACAAAGACATTGCTATTTACCGTTATCTCTGCGAACAGACACATAAATTTTACTAGTGTTATATGACAGCAATGTTATCACTTAGCTGTATTGCTGGGCAAGCTACAAATCTGAAGTTTTTCAGTCTGGATAATGACTGGTCTCTGAAATAATGAGGAGTAATAGTTTGATGACAACCATTGTGCAAGTTCAAACAGTGAATAGAAACTTGTATGACCCACAAGAGAGGAAGGATCAGACTCACACCTGGTCTCAATATGTTCATGAAGTAGGGATTTACACTCACTTACAGTGGGTCTAGAGGCTAAATTTGCAAATCCCTCCCCAATAGAAGAAAACTGTGTTTCTTATCTGCTTCTCATAGTATTTTCTCCCTTTAAACCTGGTTCATAAAATGTAAAGAGACATTAAAGCACCATTGCTATTCTTTATTCTAGTCTTCACAGTTCTAGAACAGAAGTCATACCTCTCCCTAGAACAGAGAGTATGTAAATGCAACTGGAAGTGGAATAATGACCTAAAAAACAAACGAAAAATAAAAGCACAGATAGCCAATGTGCTGTTAGTGAAATTTCATTACACTGAGAAGATAGGAGTTCATTTCAGTGTAAGCGGAAATTAAAGAGACAAGTCTATCAGAAGACATGAATTCAGCAGGTTTTTTGTTGCTTCTTTTTCTCCTAGCCATATTCCAGTTTATTAGTATGTATCTGTTTCTCCTAACAGAGTATGTTTTGCATTCAAATTCCATTGAGGAAGGCAGAGTCTTCTTAATTCAGGATACAGAGCTTCTTTCTCACATTAGAAATGTTCTGAAATCTATATAATATTTCTACTTCAAACACAACAAAACAATTTGTGGTGAATCTTTCTTTCTTTATGTCTTTATTTACTTATTTATGTTAGAGTGTTTGTTTGTTTAGCTCTTATTATTATCATTTCTCTCTCCTCTAGTGGATAAGGAACAGGAAAGAGGAAAGAAAGGGACATTTACAAAAACAAACCTCTTTTTAAAATTATTTGGTTTCTAATGTATTCAGGAGAAGTTTAAAAAATAAAATAAAATATAAATCTTCAAACATTTCCAAAATATTTCTTAAAGCTATATAAAAGTTATTCTCCAGAAGAAATTCACTTAACAGATACAAACCAATGTACCAACTAATGAAAAGCTCAAGAAATTGTTAATTTTCACATAAATTAATGAAATATATCCCTAACTATTTTAATACACAAAAGTTTTGTCAGATTTGTGTTGTTTTAAATTACCTCTAGTATATGAAGGTATTAAAGGCAAGCATCATACATTTCAAACGCATATGCACCTACATTGTTCTAGTAAACTGACTAAGAATATTTATGTAAGTGATGTTTCTTTTGTGTTGATGTTTGATTCTGACCTAGTAATATCATATAGTATAGTATGATAAAGCTATTATTCAGTAAGAAAATATCTGTATTGAGATGAACTGATATATTTCAAATATCTTCTAGTTTCCAGAAGCTTGTCTGAAGTCTGTACTCAGGATTTTAATTTTCAGTCCCTTTGTGGTACAAACAAGATGTATTTAGGCACACTGAATGCTTACCTGTCAACTGCTTCTGAACTTATTAGCCAATTTAATCAACTTTGCCAGAAGCACAGTATCTACAAATTCCATGAAAACAGGAAGCCAATGAAACATTAAAAGGCTATACTATTACCTTTTTACTAACTGGAAAAGGCTGCAGCACAAACTCATGCCTTATCAGACTATCCACAAAGATCGACTAAAAGATAGTTTTTCCTTGAGCACAAAAATAATGCAAAAGTAGTATAGCAGTAATGTAAACCTACATCAGGAAAATAAGGTAATATTAATTTCTTAAGCCATATGTAGGTAGTGAGCTTAGAGTTTGCTTTATGATAGTGGGCAAGCCCACAATCAATTTAAAATCCAATTACTTTCAGAAAAATGTCCAAAGCAGCAGTCAAGAGTGATGTACCCCAGAGGAGCTTGACATGTAGGAAGCTGACAGACTGAGATATCACACTGTTGACAGGGTACATATTAAGATTGTCCTCATATTTTATAAATTCATATAACAAGAACAAATGGAATTGACAGAACAGTAAATAAAATAATTAAAAACTCCCAAGTGATGTTAAAATATATACGGAGAAAGGTGGATTTCTAGGAAGAATCCTGCCCTCCTTTCCACAACAATAACAGAAAAATTCTCTCCCAGTATTTCCTCTTTATAATTTTACAAGTTATTTGTTGATTTTCTTAAAAATGTTTGTGTAACAGTATCATTGGTACTTAGTTCACATCCTAAAATAGTTGTATTCACTCTTTGTTATACATTCTACCTTTCCCCCCATTCTGTCCCCAGAATCTTTAAGAAGAATTTAAACATTCCATTAAAAAAAAAAAAAAAACTTAGATTTTTCTCTTCCAAAAAGATATGTTCACAAATTACACAAGTTCATTACACACTATGACTACAGTGTTCAGTAAAACAATGTCAGTGGCTACGCAATGGCCCAGCCCCAGTGACAGGATCAGAACTCAGATCCAGAGCTTTGGGTGCACCTGTAGGGTAGCTCACAACAACTCTTCCACCTCACATGCATTCCCACATAGCTCAGAAACAGGAGGAAAATGGTTCTAAAGTTATAATGCAGATACAGCAGCATACATTTCACTGAAACAATTATAAACCAAACATAAACTCTTCCTGTATACTCCTGTCTAAAACAGGTAACATAACATGAACAGCTAACTTAAGGTCTAAATGTTTATCCAAACTTCATAGTGAGCATGAGGTTTTCTAACAGTTCATTATCATTATATATGGAGTGTCATAACTTTTTTTAAAAAAATAGCTTTCTACAAAGGAATCATTTACTACTATCATCTTGAGAGAACAGCATTTAGGTAAATACTTTCTTGATAGGTTCACTGATCAGCACATTTTTTCTAAAATGTACAGAGTGTTTGACTTGCTATAATCTTACTTATGTCATTAAAACAAAGTTTTGTGCCTATTTGACAAAACTTCTTAAGACTTTCTACTGACTATTCTTAGAGATAATGTTATGCAAAGGTTATACCTTTTTGATCCTGTCTTTTTATGATGAATAACACTCACAGAAAAAGAAAATATTGCTTTTTTTTTATTTATTTGAGAGATGGTACAGTTTTCAGTGGTTATAAGAGTTCAAAATGGAAATTTAATGCAGAAATTTATTAGAACACTTTTTTGTGCTTTATAGCTTTTTGTTTAGAGAAGCAAAGGTAAAATGGCTCAGCAGCTCAGCAGGTTGGTGCACTCAAGTTATAACTCTTTTTCCTGGGCCCTACATCAGGGTCAAATAGCATAGGAATTAACAAACACCAGGAGGTAAAGCTTCTTGCTATGGATTCATAAGCTACTTATTTGTAGCTTTAGTCAAACAATCAGTGCTACTGTATGCCATGATTTCCAAAACATTTCTTTGTTTTCTTAAGAAAACACAGACATAACTTTTAAACTGAGAATGTAACTACGTCAGTGTATATTTGCTTTCATTGCAGTAAATAAGAATGTCATATAATTTTTAGTTTGATTGTCTATCATGCAGTGAAGAAGCCATAAACACACTGCTTTTGACTGGAAAGAGCAGTGTCTTAATATGTGGAGAAAAATAAACAATTTCATGAGAAATTAATTGTAATGAAACATAATTATTCCGCATGAAACTGTCTATTTTGCATAGGTTTGGAAAGAATGAAGAACAAATCATAATTAGAGAAAAGATTAAAATGTACTTTACCTAAGCAAAAGCCCAGGAGGAATCATTCAATAATATGACATGGTAGCATAATCTAAAAATACTGATAAACACATAGCAAAAACAAGCCACACACTTTGACTAACTAGAAGAAACTCTCAGTTTGCACACATGTTAAGCAGATTTTTCCCATTTGGTAAACCACACTTTGACTAACTAGAAGAAACTCTCAGTCTGCACACGTTAAGCAGATTTTTCCCATTTGGTAAAAGGACTATAACTGAGTTTCAGTAACTGTTCTGAATAACCTTCTAGAAAGGAGTTTCTTTTGTAAGACCATCAGTTTGTAAAATTAATGGTAACAAGTGACATACTGCCAAGAGAAAACACCCCTAAAACAGCACACCTTCATGATCTGTACCTGACAATCCTGACAAAGTGAAGTGTGGTGCTCTGTGGACCATTTATGTTTACTCTTAGATATTTTGGAATATTTCCAATAGGGAATCTCCAGTTTTATAAAAACAAAAATTCTTACTTGTTACCGGGCAATTTTGTCAAACATAACCTCAATGAGGTTAGGATTTCCCTTCTCACATTCCTTTTAAAAGGACAATGCAGCCTCCAACCAGACATCTTCAGTGTTTTCACTATTTCTGACTTGCTAATCTTTTTTTCCCCTCAATCACAAATAGCAGAGCTTCATTGTATACAGGATCAGAATGAGGTTGGGGGGAACATCCACAAAAGAGAAAGAAAAAGCCACTTCCTGAGGAAAGCTCTTTTTTATTTTTCTTTCATTTGTGTTTCCTAGCAAACACCATAAAGGTGCAATGGAATAAAAATCAGAATCACAAATAAAAGCTCTACAGCGACATCTATTCCTCATATGACTGCACATGTTAACCTGTCCCATGGTTGGATATATTGCATTATCATGTGAACAGTATGTGCTTACTCTTTTCTGAATTCCCAGCTTCAGTTTTGTGCATTTCCATGTTTTATTTCCTATTTTGCTTTCTATTTTACCTTGCCTATTCTGCAATTCCTGCGAAAATTACTGTGTTTTCTTGTGGTGTTACTTCCATTATTTGTCTGAAATAATGAATTAACAGACACTGCCTAACAAACTTGTTGAGACAAATGATGCTTTACAGATTGAGTTGAAGGCAAATATCCCTATTGCCACTAATTTACTGTCAAATCAGAAAACAAAACCAAACCTCTATTCAAAAGGCACTGATTTACACAATCTTATATAATATCCTTCTCTGTATGAAATCACTGTAATTTGGAATGTCTATGCATCCAAAAAATCACACTGACATGACAATTATCAAGATTTTCCTATTTTCCTATTAAGAGAAAAAAGGTATTACTTTTACTTGACTCCTTTTCTCATCTGGAGGTGATATGAATTATGTTATGACTTGGTTTGTTTCTAGTCCCTCAAAGAGCTGTTCTTGTTCTCACAAATGACAAATGAATTTTTGGGAGTTCAGCCTGGATGTTGTAGGAGGCGGAAAGTCTTGATCAAGCCTTGCATAATATGGATTAATTTAGCATGAAGAACAGCTTAGTATGAGGTTTCAGGGAAGAAATTTAAATTCACTATCAGAAGACACTCTCGCTATGTCCTGTATGTGTTCCTTCTACCTTACCTTCAGCTTTCTCTCCCAGTCCTAAGCAGCAGTAATAATTACAATTATTCTACATTCCTAGATATTGGACAATTTGGTTTATGATAACAACGTACTTATTAGAAATTTAATCTGGACCACATTCTTTTAAGATTATGAGGAAGATCTTTAACTACAACAGAAATAAAATGGAACTCAAAGAGGAGGAACATATATATATCGGTTTCATACGATGGACTTTATCTGACACAGGCATCCTTGTGGCCTAGAACTAGGTATCAAAGCCTTACAAAGAAAAAAGATAAAAGGCAGACACCTTCCTTGGCTTTCCTAATGCCAGTTTAAACAGCGGTTCAATTAGGTCCTATGAATTTTGTTTGGCCTCTTCATTTTCCCCATGCTTTCTCCAGGAAGTTTAGGGATGCATTTGCTCTAATGGAAGCAAGACAAAGTTAAGTACACACAGCATGCTCACTGCTGTGGACCCAGCCAGCTACTTCACTAGCACCTGGGAACTCTGGAAGAAGGCTCAACTTCAGCAACTGTTCATGCAGATGAGAGATTTCCATATAAAAAGGGCCTATAAAAAAGACAGAATTACAGTTCCCAGTTTGGAAGAGCACTGGGTCCTCTTATGCATTTTAATGCCAGCACAGTTCATTCAGGTCAGAACTTGCTGTAAAAAAAAGATGCCTACTAGCAGCAATACTTTTTATTTTCATGTGAGAAGCACTCAGAGGTGCAAATTTTTTATTCTCCTTTTTTACCCTGTATTTACAACTGTGAACCTTTTTGATGGATGTTCTGTACAAACAAGAACAAATGTATGAGTGAAAAAGGATACTTTTCCCTTCAGAGAAATGAGGGCCAACCTTAACCAAAAAGCTTCTGTGAAACTGTGAAGGCTCCATAACAAGATCTCAGGGGTCTGAGCAACCCCCTGTTCTTAACTATGACTTATGCTGTTGGGAGTATTTGGTCTCCTGAGACAGCACGATTTGACCCAGGTTCCTGACTGCAGCTAGTTTATATGGTAGAAAGTTAAACATTTTTAATCCCTTTCTAATAAACAGCCTTTGGAACTAATTGTTATTGTTTTCCTGAGGTGCTTTTGGCCACTTTAACAAAAAAAAAAAAAAAAGCCAGTACATGGTATTTTGCATATGAAGAGTTTTAAAATGCACCCCCCAATCTACTGAGAGCTTTACAGCAAAATCTTTTTTTTTTTTTTTTTTCTTAATGATACTGGAACTGCTATAGGAACATATTATAACCATCGGTTGCAAACCACTGACACCAGATTTAACCTCCTACACGAAAACACATTGCAATCGCTGTTTTGCCAGACAAGACATAACTATCCAGCTAGCAAGAGAAAAACATTTAGCCTTTTAATTGCTTTCGGTACAAACTGTATAATTAAAGTTTTGTTCTGTAATTTGGTAATGAAAACAAACAAAACTATTTGTAATCCAAAAAACCAAACAGAATAAAATCAAAGGAGGAATAAAGGAAACAGGAAAAAACAAGTGAAGGCAGTGTTTTAATGTATTTTTTCATTGATGGTGATATTCAGCCATAAGCTCTGTTCAGCCTGTTCTGGAAAGAACATAATAACCAGCACTCTCAATAAGTATTTTTGTAAGATGCAGCACAAATCTCCAAGGCCATGAAATCTCCCAGTACACTTCAAATTCCCCTTCTCTTCTCTCCATAGTCAGCAAGAGCACTCAAAATTGGATTCAGGATCTGAAAGCCAGAGTCATCCCTTAGATGTGCGAAAGGTTCATTAAGGTCAGTGGCAGAGCTACCTGAGGTGGGAGGGTGCTGGGAAGCACCCTTGCTAGCAGAGGGCTCGGAAGAGTAACATCACAGCACCCAACACATTTAAAATGGGTGTCTAAAAGGCCCAGTCATGGAGAGAGAGATGATCTCCCAAGGCCTGGACTGCAGCACAGCTGAACCTCAGCCAGCAGCCCCTGGCCACCAACTGCAGCTCACCGCCATTTCCAAAACAAGGCCTTCAGCCCCGTTGCAGGGAAGGCAGCAGTAAGTCTATCACTGACTGCCTTGGAAAACCACTTTATTTTTGCCCCCGAGTGTAAGTATTACAGTACACGGCCTATTTAACTATTGCCAGACTGACATGTCTGTTCAATTTTTATTTTCTTTTTTAATAACTTTGGCAATTTCACTGCAAAAACAGAGATTGTCTTTAGCTAGCAACACCAGTTGCCAAAGCAGCACCTTAACGTTCTTTTCAGGAGTAAAGAGAGTAAAATGAAGAAATTCATGTTGCAGTAAGGAGAGAACAAAATTAATTGAACTGAAATGTGTCCATTTTAAAAATCACCAGTGGGCAATGATCAGTTTTATTGGTATGAAACTGGAACCTCACTCCCATCCAAAGCTGAGTAAGTGCTAAGCACATTTACACAAGTGAAGTGCAACCATATGTGACTTCAAACAAACTGCGCTGGTTATGGGAGAAAACTTCATACTTTATTATTTAGAAAATATGACTTAATTTTTTTTCCCAAGGAAAACTGTTACCACTGGAAGAAGGGAGGGGAGAGAACGGACAAGAGGTGTTTTTTAAATGGAAACTTTTAGGTTCATTTTGACTTCTTATTGTACCTGAATAATAAGAATATGATGAAAATTGTAAAACAAATTGCTTAGCTGGCTCTACTCTTCATTACATGCTTTGCTGCATAACATTTTTTGCAACCATATTTTAACAGCTGAAAATGTAGCAAATACTATCTTTGCATATGGCCTAGCATTGGCAAAACTGGAATGGATAAAATTATATCCTTTGACCATTCTCTTTCTACTTGGGTCTTTTTCTCATGAATAATATGCTTAAGCCTTATTTATTAAAAAATATAAAATAATGAAAACTTAAAGTACACTATCCTTTAGAGAGTAATAAAATATCAGATAGTACCCGATTTCTCCAGTTGTCTCACTGGTGTTAGCACTGACCTCAGAGGAGAAGGCCTAAAAAAAACCAAAAAACAAACAAACCAACTTATTGATAACATGCAATAAACTTAAAACCCAGAGTAACAAAAAATGAAGTGGAAATCTCCTTAACTTTAATGGAAATATATGTGAAATAAATGGTGAAATGGAGAGTTATCTGGGTTCTCTGGCACAACTACACATTAGAGAGCAGAAACACTAAAACCTTGGGCAAAACATTAAATTATACAAAATGCAAGAGAGATAGGTGTGACAATAAGTCTTTTCTTTTTGTTTGTTTATTGTGTTTTTTATTGTGGGAGAAGCTGGAGGGCGGACATTATTTATAAAATAATCTGATTTTACAAATCTCAATAATGAAAACTTCAATAACTTAGTGGTGAGCAATTATATTTTGTCAAATAGCTATTAACATTACTGGTTTTTAATGAAAAAAAAATACAAGAACCACAAACCAAAAACCAGGACAGCAGCAGCATGGGAAAGAAGTAGGATGGGATTAGGGTTTGATACTGAAGTTTTAAGCTCATTCTCCTTCCAGATGGACAGCATTTTCATCACAGAACGAGAAATTTTCTCATGTTGTAATATTTTTCCATTACTCTTATATGGCATGCTATTATCCAGAAACAGCTGAAACACTCCAACAGCACTTCTGCAAGCAAGAAAGTTTAGGACCATGACTGGAGAGATCCTTTTGTGAGGGTTTTATGAGGGCTGTGGGACCAAGCTATGAAAAGGGCTCTATCATACCTTAAAAAAAAAAAAAAAAAAAAAAAGGGGGGGGGGGGGAATGGGGAAAAAAAGGGGGGGGGTCAGAAAGACCATGACCTATTGAAGCAGGTGACACAAATCCTATAGGATTTTGGTCAAAATTATTACTATTAGTTTGAAATGCTGACACAGTATTATGATGCATCAGAAACCTGTATTCCTTGCTCTCACTCTAAATTCTCACTGGCCTTCTTAGGGGTATCTGAAGAATAAATGAGACCTTACTAAGTCATTCCAAGTTATTTGGCTTGATAAAAGAAATGATAGTGCAAATATTGACTTAAGCAATAACCAGCTCAGAGCAATGTTAATCAAAGAAAGTTATACGTAAGGGAAAAGGTGCTGCCACACAAAAACAGACTTGGGAAGTCATAAAACAAATGAAAATCTGAAAATAGAGATCACAGAGAATCTGAGACCTGAGAATAAAGAGGTCACAGAGAATAAATATTTTTCACTTTTTCATATATCAGTGCTATATGTCTCCCTTTTAAACAGGAAGAATTAGAGATGCACATCAATGAATTAAATTTGACACTGAAACCTACTTACAATCTCCCAAATCAAACCTAAAACAAGAGTAAATTATTTCTTAACTGTTGAATCCATAGGACAGGGTGATATAGCCAGATGTCTTTAGATCCTTGCTGATGTCTCAGCGGGAGATGTACCTTATACAAGAGGGCAAGCTATGTGGCTCAACTGGGGTAACTGCTGGAAAAAATAGCACCTGTGTTTACACTCTATCAAGAAACACAATGGTGTTTCGGTGCTTTCAGTCTTTAAGTGCTCAGATTCAAAGGTTTAGTCATCAGCACTTCCACACTAAACAGTGCTTTGTGCATGAAGGTGTTTGCTGAAGTCAGTGTAAGAGGGGAACCTGGTCTTCTGGATAATAACTCTCTGCTAGCTATTGTTCCAACTTCCAGAAACTACAAGCTATTTATGATTAGATGTTGATAAAATTTAGATACCTAAAATAATGACTTTAACCCACAATCACTTGCAGTAAAAGAGGAAGTTTGTTAATGACCTTAAAATAATGAAGTTGTTACCACAAAAATACTTAATAACAGGACTACAAATCTAATAGTCTTCATTCACAAGGGAGCTTTACTTAACAGAGACTAAGCTAGGGCTTGGCTTAGGATTTTATTATTGTGGTAACCAATGGGACATTCAGTAAGCACACAGGTTCATGAAATAGAGTTTTACATCACATCCACAATAAGTTGCACCACAGAACACATAGTCTGGGTTTAATGGAGATACTGAAATTCGTTTAAACAGGTAGTCTGACACTACTGCAGTCTGAGCCTTTGTGTGTGACTAAACAGTGAATTAAATAACAGTTTGCTTCTGAAAAGACACCATTTACGGTCACTCAGAAATATATTGCCAGCTTTCAGCTACACATGCTTATACTAAAAAAATACATAGCTGATAATGAAAACATTCGTTTATCATATCTTATGCACTGCTTCATGTTTGTATACAGTATGACAGAATGAGTTTACAATGATAAGCAAGAGGGTAATGTGGTGGTAGGACAATGATGCAGTAGGATAGTGATGTATCAAACATTTCAGTTCCTTTTGCTTAGAAAATAAGCAACCACTATATCTGTGCTGGTCAGCAAACTTCTGGAATGCTTCAGAGAAAGGCAAAAACAATAGAAAATTTGTAAAAAGATCACTCTATTTTCTCCATTGAATAGTGTATGAGTATAATGAAAATATATATAATTTCCACCATCTTTACTTTTCACATCATATCAAATTACCACAATATGAATCCCTAATGTTAAATTTTGTTATGAATCTAATCTTTCTTTTGCAGATCATCATCTACATTAGCCACACAGACTTAAAAATTAATTGGAATAGCTAAATAGATAGTTATTATTATTAATAATAATCAAGCTTTAATTTGTTGATCTATAGTGTTGCTGACTAGCTTGGACTCCAATTTAGCAGTAACAGATCCCTTTGTCTATGGTGATGGATCAAAGGTCAGACTAACTCCAACCATGTGGAGCCTAATGATAGCTAAAGGAGACCCATGATGGATATAAAAATAGAACTAAAGATAAAGGCTTTAATCACAAGTGACAAATTACATTTTTGATGTGTCAAGTTCAATATTAATTATTTTCAGCTGCTCTGCTTTTTCTTTTGTCTTAAGGAAACTACAGCAATCTGCTGACATGCATGGAAAAGTTCAGGTGCAAAATGACCTCAGTTCAGTTTGCAGATTTACAGGAAACCATATACTATCCTTGGAGCATTTAAGTACTACAGCCTGTGGAAATATTGTGGCCTGCAAAAAAAAATATGTCAGGAGGATGATACTGTTCTTTTCCCAGTTTTAGAATGAGCTAAATCTTCTACTTGTGTTGTGGTTTACAGACTGACATAAAACAAGGAAAACCAAACAACAGTGCGCTGCTGACAGAGAATCAACAGTCTGGAGAAACACCATTTCTAATTCAAATAATTTTGCCATAAATTAAAAATGTGAAATGAGTGGTAATTTTATTTCCACTTTTCCAAACATGATGTTCCTTCAATATCAGCCTGAGCCATCCTTTCCCTTGCAAAAACATTTATATATTTTATGCATTTTTGGCCACTTCATAAATCCATTGTGTAATCTGATATTTTGGAAAATATCTTTTATTCACAGTAGAAAGCTAATTAGGCTGCAGAAAAGAACATACCCAGAAATTCTTCAATGATTAGGAAGAAAAATGAATAACAGTCTAGAAGTTTGAAAGGTAATTGAAGCATGCAATTTGACAGACCCTGAGCTAATATTTTTTCTTTCTTGACCTTTAAACTGAAATGTAAACATTTTATGATCATTTAATAGAAATAATTATATTTAATGTTTTGACCATGAGTAATGAAATAATAGAAAAAGCAATTAGGGAAGAACACTGTGGCATTTCAAATATTCAGTTATACATGGAATCAGTAAAAGCTTTCCCTAACTAAATATAAACCAATTTAAAAGATATGGTGGTCACAAATGAGCTCTGAAATTCTTAAAACACTGATATCTGCCTATGATCACTAGCCTGGGATCTCTTAAATAGAAATATCTGAGAGGTCACTGTTTATCCTGACTATTGGAGACAGTAATGCTATAAAACAGAAACGGAGGAGAGGAGGAGAGGAGGAGAGGAGGAGAGGAGGAGAGGAGGAGAGGAGAGAAGAAGCCATTATGAAAGCATGTATTTGTGTCCTGTTACCATTCCTGATATACAGGGGAGTTCAGGGGAGAAAAGGGAAAAGAGGAGGAGAGGAGGAGAGGAGGAGAGGAGGAGAGGAGGAGAGGAGGAGAGGAGGAGAGGAAAGAAAAAGCAATTATTCACTGAAGCAAAATTAGGTAAGGTATAGGCTTTGTGGCAGAGGTCTATCAGCAAAAGTAGCTGCCAGCACCATGAAAGCCATTCTGCACTGGGGAAGAAGCCAAATGGAGAATCATTCTGGTGATACATGGTCAAAATGTGACAAATGAAAGGGTCTAGTGGGCAGGCCTGAAGCACGTCTGTCTATTTACTTCTCCTAAAAAGGTATTTCTGGAGATAAGGAAGCATTTCATAAATTGGAAGAAAGAAGCCAAGTCAACCCACCACATCTGTCACTGAGAGGAATGATTTCAATCCTTCATCTCAACCAATAGCTTCCACCACTGGGTTGCAGATGTTATCAATGAAAGAAAGGATGAAAACAGGAGATTCAGTTAAACATCTTTTAGCTATTAAGAAGGAGGACTGTGTTAAAGCCCAAACTCTGCTTTCTGGCTATGAGCTGAACACCAAAACTGCAGTGGCTAATGAAGTGGCAGACAGAGAAAGGAAGGATTTGTAGCATGGTGGCAGATGAAAGCAGCTTGCACCACAGGATCACCAGCAGTTGAAATCTAGCCTTGCTATCTAGCTAGCAAGCTGTTCTTGTAGAAGACAGGGAGCAAACTCAGGGTGTCCAGGAAAGCTGCATCAAAGGATGGGGTTATAAAAGTTACATGCATGTTACCGTGTTTATGTCTTTTGCTAGGGATGTTTTGGGGGTTTTATTTCTTTGTTTGTTTGGGGGTTTTTGGGGGTGCCTTTCATAAAAGACAGTTTATAAATGGAGGAAACTAGATTATTGAATACCAGAGAATTTAGTGAAATTTATGAAGGTTTATGATTGGGGCTTCAGCCCACTATTTATTAGTTACTCTTTTAAATTGAAGCCTGGTCCTCCTTATTGTCAATCAAGTTCTGGCTAAAGGGGTTACACAGAAATAATGGAGAAATGTTAGCTGATGAAAAGAAGCTCACAACAGTCTATTCTCTGGCTTACACTGATTGATTCCACTACTGACCTGAGAAAAACCCGTATGTATTCACAACATGATAGGGTATAAATCCTTTCTTCAGCTGTATTCAAAAGCAATCAAAGTAAATTATCTTTTTCTCAGCAGTACCTGACTAACATTCATGAAGATAGTGCTTGGAGTTATAAACTGGATATAAATGAGTCATCACGCTTTATTGCATTAATGTGTGCATGTTTTCAGGGACTGACCTTTGGACTGACCTGTCAGAGGTATAGCCAAGCCATCATCCTCTGACAGGCCTTTACTGAGGGAGAAAAAAATCTTTGTAATAGCACAGAGGAATTTACTAATCTGACATCTAGTTTAGCAGATTAATCTTGGATTTTCTTTGATCATGCCTGGCAACAATGAGCAGCAAGTCAAACCAATCAACAATCATTAATTAAAAGAACAATGAAGAGCAGAGGCTATTTAGTTATGAATGGCACACACTGAGTATTATGAGTTCTTAGATGAAAGCAATGTTTCCTAAATGACACAGATCAGTACTAGATAAACTTCAAGATAGTTGTACCATGCAAGAGGGAACCCCAAAAGAATGTTATCATAGTCTAGAGAAAAAAGTAAAACAAAACTGGAAAGCTGCCTTTTGGACTCCCAATTCCTGTACTGGGATTCATACAATTAGGCTTATAAACACTGGTGCAAACCCTACAGCAGGCACTCATGTATTGCCTGCAAACACTAACTGTGGTTTTAAAATCTGGTCTCATAAAACATGTAAGTAAAGAACAGTGACCCTGTTAATCTGTCTCAATCTTTCTTAATGTTAGGTGGTATAGCACTGCTTACACAATAGAAAGTTATCTCAAACACACAGACCCAGATGCTTAGCTGGTGTAACCTCATTTAAGTACTGAAATCAGGGGAGTTATATTTCTTTGTACAACTACAAATGCAACCTCTGATATTCTGACACAGAATTTTTAATTTCTTGTATTATGTAATGCAGAGAGTTGAGAACTTTGTTGAAAATTTGTTACTCTTACAAAAGTAGACTGAATGTACTATCTGGCTCTACCTTTGTGATTGTAAACTAGGCCTATGTTCCTACCTGTGTGACATTATAAAGAATGACTAAGCTTTAATTATTCTAGGAAATGAAGAGGATATAAAACAGAAGTGAAATGCTTAAGGGCATTTTGTTTTAATAGAAAAAGTACAAGGAAGTTATAGGCGTGTACCAACTTAAAACTTCATTACTTAAATAATTACATAATTATACACTAGAAAAATTGTTTGATGTAAAAAACCACTCCTTAATATTTGCACAATTTCTTGTGCTCTTCTAATATTGAATGGGATGTTTATGGCCAAATATAAGCAAATATTGTAGAAGTTGAAGGTGCTTCTTAAAAACAGTATTCAAGGTTTTCCCTAAAGGTGCTTGTCAGCAAAGAATGCAGAGGTGACTGGTGAACATCTCCTGAGTGTTTACAGCAATGAAGCAGCCTAGTAGGTGGGGGGCACTCTGGCACTGTTAAAATTGCAAAGCATACACAAAGCCAAAACCCAAAAGACACAATGAGACTAACATCTACAAAGAGGAAATTTCTAATAGTCCACAGCTCTCCAGCCAGCAGAGAAAGAGCTAACAGTCAGGAGCTAATCGTCAAAACAAAACCAACAATGAGGTACACATTTCAAAAATGTGGCTATTTAACAACAACAACAAAAAACAACAACAAGAAAACCCTACCTATCTAAAATCACACAGAAGAAAGTTCACCAACCATCATTTTAAACTAAGGTTTAGCATTTTATCAATAGATGTGCTACACCTTTAACAGAAGGTCTAGGCTCCTTGTGTCAGATACTAAGCAAGCTTGTTTCACCTGTGTTAGGCAGAAGATCCAAGTAGATGATACATACCAATCCCTTCTGTTACAAAATCTATGAGTACTTATCTAAGACTATTTCTAGAGCCATACTGCAAAATGGCAGTATGCCATTACTGGCATTACCCTACATTTCTCCACTGTTCCCATATCCAAGTACAGTTTCTAGGTATCAGGAAAAGAAAATAAATTTCTCTTTCTATAGGCCATGATTTGTCCTTTTTGATTTTTAATTCTTGTTAAACTTTAAAACTGAGTGCAGACTTTTGCCTACAGATACTTTCATGTGAGGCTTATCCAGAGTGATCTTTACTCTGGATTTAAAAAAAATAAAATAAAAAAAAAAATCTTTTGTTAACTTCCATAGTACTTAGGGAGAAAGTACACCAATTTGAATTCTAAATCATAAATCATCTCTGGCCATAGTCAGAGAAATTCTACTGCATCTATATTATGAAATAATCTCTTCATATGGGACACCAACTCCTGTTTTCAAACATGGATATCTAACTTTGAGCACTGCACCTAATCATCCATAAATAAGGGTGAATGATCTACTCAAACACAAGAAACTAGAGCTAGATCAGTTAAGGCAGACCTGTTTCTGGAGCTATCAATATACAACATAACATCATATCCAGGCACCCTTGCCTCCTCTTCTCTCTTCTGCTAATCATTAAATATCTAATTACACTTACTTGCAGCTGGATCAACTGAAAATAACTGCTGGTGCAAAACCAGGTGAAAGCATAAATGCACACCAGTAGCTCCAGAGCACAATATCAAACTCTGATGCCTTGAATACTCTTTACTATAAATCTTTCCTATTCAGGGTAAAAGAAATGTGACTATGCCTGGAAAGTGATTTCATAATAAATGTTCCTTTCATTTCTGTGGAAGCTTACAGGAGTCAAGCAGCAAACTGCACAGTTTCCCACTTGCCTTTGAGATAATTGCCAAATGTAGTCCCAAGCATAAATGGATAAAGCTGATAAAAGCAGTTTAGGTGAAAGAATAGAATTGCAGACTAGGATGTATTTATGGCTATAAAATACAGTATTCCTGCTATGGAGACCATCTATAGAGTATCGACTCCTTTGGTTTAAACCATAAGAGGCGAGAAAGCACAGAGGTGCTGAATGTGACTGATATGATGGCAGCTAACTTAAATCTGCCAAACTCCAAAAGGAGTTTTCTTTCAAATTTAGTTGCAGGTCTGGCTACATCTTGCTCCTTCTCCTATGCCTAATACAGAGGAGAACTGTAGAATGGGAAAAGTCTTTGTGGTCTGGCAAGTTGCCCTAATCTCATGAGCTTTCCTCTATACTTGAAGCTATAATTGCTGACTCTTGAAAACTTAATTTCATTTTTTGTTAAAGTAGTTGTAAGAGATCTTTCTTAAAATGACAATTTTTTTTTAAACCATGGGTAGGGTCCAGGCTAATTTCTTTCATGTCAAGATATGCATTCATTCAATTGAGAAAATGGTTATATTTCAATGAATTCACACAGGGTAAATTTTTACCCAGACTCAACACACAGTGGTCAGATTTATGTCCTCAATGGAGCTCTATTTTTATTTCCTAAACTACATTTTGAGTAAAGTGTAATAATGCATATTCATCCAGAATTCAGCAGCCCACGTTATAAAAACCATTTTTGTTATTTTGGAAGCTTCCAGTAAATAGTTGGTATTTTCTTGTGGGACTAGATACACTGCATACCACAGTTCTGAAACTCGGAAATTAAAATGGATTGGTAGGTCATTAGCAATGTTTGCAAGCAAGATCCCTGTAAGGGGTCTCAAGTTAAGAAATAAAAAATTGAAGATATTTAGGATATTTGAAGGATATTAGAAAAATGCAGCAGCCTTTACATATAGGGGAATGAACAATTTTTCCTGATCTCAAGAAGGATAAGAATTCCACATTTAGGAAGGCAGGAAAGGAGAAAGAACTCTTCAAACAGAACAATGTTAATACAGGAAGGAGTTATTCAACCTGGTGCCTGTAACACCAGGGGCCTGGGCTTGACAAATGAAAGCTCCCTTCCAGTCCTATGTCCCCAGCTGCTACAGAACATTCCTTTGCAAAAAATAAAAAGCATTGCACAGAAACAGGTGAGCCTATGAAGCTGCTAAGAAACCTGGGGAGATTTGGTTCCAATGTTAGAATCAGGTAATTCAGAACTGACTTTGAAAACATTTATCACATGACTGTGAAATCTATCACATCAGATCTTACCTCTGCATACAATTACATACTGTATCAGGCTGCAAAAGCTTGTAAAAAGAAAAAAAAATAAATAAAAATTATGACACTATCCAACAAAACAATAAATTAATTCCAAAATAAATGGAAGGGAGAAAAATAAAAAGCTGGTTTTGCATTTACAGCTAATGTCACAGAAACCCTTTATATCATATAAGCACACTCAATGTAAAATGAGAGATCATTAAACTTATGGCAATTTATCATCTAGCTGCTTGCGTAAAAACCTAATTGCCTCTCCCCAGCAGCTTGGCCTGACCAATGGTATTGGGCAGGAAAAACCTTTTTGGCACAGTTGTGTACATATCCCTGCTGAGTTCACAAGGGAACCCCACAGTACAGTATGTTCAGGTGCCTGGGGTCTCACTGAAAAAAATTAAATGACCAAAAAAGAGGGGGAAGG